>NC_056737.1:797738974-797825406 GCF_019279795.1 Protopterus annectens
CAAGACATAATCACATGACAGAAAAGTCCACTTCATTTTACTGTAAACCTATTCCGTTTGAATGGTAATCCATTCAAGCCAGGAAGTTCACTTGCAACTTATTTTTATTTAGTTTAATTTATTTATTTAACATTTGTTAACCGGGAAAGTCCGACTTGGAACAAAGATAATTTTCAGCGGCAGCCCAGGGATAAATGCTTCAGATGCTTGTCTGTGGGAAGAAACCGGAGGATACCTAAATGATTGCAGAGAGGACATGCAGACTCTGCACAGAGGGCACCCCAGCCGAGAATCCAGAGAACCTCCTCCTGTGGGGTGACATTACTGCTGCACCACTTTGCCGACCGACTTATTTCCAACTTATTTTAGAGGCAGATATAATTCTCTGTTTAACAACATTTGACAGTCATGCCTTCTGCCTAGGCAAATGTAAGATTCTAACTTTATTATGTGATTTTGTCACATGTGTGTTGGCTGCTGTGGTACAGAGGTTAGTGTTGTCGCCTCACAGCAAGAGGTTCTATGGTTTGATTCTTGGCTGGAGCGCTTTTGAGCAGAGTCTGCATGTCCTCCCTGCGCACAAGTGAGTTTTAAAGACATGCAGGTAGGTGCATGCGTGTGTGGGCATGTTCTTTCTGTGAAGGTTGGGTGCCGGGCTGGCAACTTGACACTGTAAAAAAACTCCACTGCCATTCAGTCTGCAGACCGATGGTCTGCTGTGCCGACCTCTAACAGGAGAAGCCAAAAGGCATTGTTTGATTTTTGTCACATGTATGTCTAAAATGATTTTAGTGTGAAGTCTCTTGTCATAATGAATGAAAATGCTCAGTAGTATTAAATCTGCTCGTGTATTTTGTCTGAGTGGTGGTTTTCAGTAGTTAAATTTGTGTTTATTTACTTTGTTTTTCTTTGTCCCTATATGCCCCAGAATGGAGTCCTTTTCTGACTTCGGAGGTTAGATGTCTGTAAGTTTATATTTTTTGAGATACTGGAGAATGAAGCTATAAAGGTATTTTTCTTTAAATGCTGAAGTTGGGCCATACCAAGTAAGTAGGTGGTAGTTTTGATTGTTTGGTATTTTGTTTTTAATTTATCAAAAGATATTTTTTAGCCAGTTCCAGAGCTACTTAAAATCATTAATTGTTCTTGTGCAAAAGTAGAATAGGTGACCCCATAAAATACAGATGTCTAGTTTGCATAAAATGTGATATTTGGAAAGTACAGCAGTCTGAATTACTATATGTAATTAGTTTTTTTTTTTTGGGTGAGGGGAGTTAACATGGAGGTGAAACCTCCTTTGACAATTGTAAGATTTAGAATTTGCTATTACTTCTGAATAACACAATATTTTTCAAATGTTGGGACTCCCATTATAGGTCTTCCACATCTTTTAAATGAGCTAGTGCTTACCACAAGTAACAAAAAAAAAGTAATCCTTTACCATATTTGAAAAATAATGAGTTTGACTAAGTAGATTGCTATAGCTATACTAAAGCCACTTTGAAACCATGTTGACTATGAGAGAATGCTGTAAAGCTCAATATATACCAAGAAGTGCCTATAGACTATTCTGAGGCACGTCTATAGCTGCTGATTAAAATCTTTAAAAAGAAAGTCCCAGTCTCGTCATGAAACTGAAAATTTAAGAAGGGGAGTAGTGTTTGTGTGTGTTTGAAACTTTGGGGTAGTAATATGCTTGTAAAGGTGAGGCGGTATATGTTGGTGTGTGACCCTTCTGTGATGGGGCTTACCCCTTTCATATAATGGTAATCCACTTATCACATTTCTCCAAGCCATGGAGAATAGTAATTCAAGTACATTACTCCTAGCCACTCAACTTTTGACCCTTCCTCGTCATGTCAACCTTGTGCAAGACTGAGAAACTTCTGACTGCCAAAGTAGTCTTTTGACAAGAACACTAATCCATTGAATAAAACTCTTAAAGGAAAACTCCACTTTAAAACTCAAAAATAAATATATATATTTTTTCATTGCATCTTTGTTTTTGAGCTATTTTAATGCCCCAAAATCACTCCAAGTGCTTTTACAATTTTAATGTTTCTCTCAAAATGGCGGATGATGGGGCCTGCCTTGGTAACGTGAGCTTGTTTTCTTGCTTTCATTCCTTCTTCCTAGAATACATTTCAAGTCCTCTTTATATGACTTATGCTAGACGTAAGGAAGTGGTGCTGCTTTATCATGTCATTAACATTGAATGGCAGGACTGTGTGAAGCAAAGTCATCTAATCATACCTTCTGTAACAGAGCTGCTTCTATGTTTACGTGACTGAGCCTCATGTGTCAGTCAGTGCTTGTTCAAGGCTCTAAATAGCTGTTGGCTACTTGCAGCAAAAGAAAGTAGATAAAAATAGGTTTTTGTAAGAGGAGTCTTTTGTAGTCCTAATAGATTTGACAGACCCTCCCCCACACACTCATGCTATGGTGTGAAAACTCTCACTGCAGTAAATGGTTATTGCTGTACATTTACAAATGACGAGTAGTAGGACTCTACTCTTAGTCTATTTCCCGATGCTTTCAGTGGGAGGATTTTTTTTCTCTCTCATGAATGATGCAGACTTAAAATGTGCTTTACTAGTTCCTTAATTATTTGTCATGTTCACCCTCCTTTTTTCCCCATTTCATATTTATTTATACTTTGGTAACTAGGAAAGTGAACTGGTCCCAGGACCCTTTTCAGCCACAACTTAGAGTACATTGGCAAGAATAATAACAAAAAAATACTGACAAAAAAAACATTGACCAAGATTACATGTGCAACACCTAGCCAATGTGTGACAGTGACTAAGTAAATCATTTTATGTATACATTGATCATGTTTAATTATACTGTTTATTATAAATTCATTGTATGCACCCATGTTGCACATACACACAAACGTGTATAGTATGTCTGTATTTCTGTATGTGTGTGTAAAGTACATGTGTACAAAAGTGTGTGTATGCATTTAAACACAGTTAAGTACTTCTGGTTTACTTTTCTTAGTGTTTTAATGCAACGGCACATAGTAAATGTATGTTAAAGTAAATTCAGCAGTGTATTATGGTTGCACTCTAACAATGTAAGGACTAACTTGGCCAGTGGGAATCTCTTACAATGGAGCTGCACATACCAGCTGTCCACCCCCTCTGGAATGATGTCACAAAAAAAGCATAAAAGACCTTTTTATGAACAGTGTCCGTGTATCTAGTTGATAGGGTTGCCACCTGACTCTCTGCAGTTCTGGCCTGTGTGTATGGGGGGGGGGGCTTGAAAATGGTAAATGCATTGATGTTTTAACAAGAAAAAAAATATTTTCTGACTTTTCTCTTAATGTCACAAGTCTTTGATACTACATTTGTTATCTTAACATATAAACGGTTATAAATAACATTTAAAGCGTAGCATTTCAATAGTGTGTTGCTGCTTATGTAAATCTGTCAGAAGAGTTGATTGCCTTTAAACCCCTGACTGATCTAATTGCTTTGTTTTTTTGTGAAAGGGGAGTGTTAAGTTCTCCTCTCCTCTGCAATAAAGACAGTGGAAATCAGTTCCACAGCTTTGTTTTATTTATTTATTTTTTTTATATATCAGCTGCTGCGTTCCTGACATTGGCAGAATTAATTGCTCATCCAAGATTGACAGCATTACCTGACAAGGGTAAACTACAGATTTAACTGTTACGATATGTCATGCAAGTAGGGACAAATTTCTCTGCAAAGTATGTAAGAAGTTGAGTTAAAAAAAAAAGTAGGTGGGCTTTTATTTCCTTGCATTGGAGTCGTAGGTGGGCTTTTATTTCCTTGCATTGGAGTCAAAGGAAGGGAAAGTTTTAAAAAGTACAAGCAGGTTTCTGGTATCTACACAATGCTGGGGACCATATTGTAGGGAGAAAAACCGAAATATTGAGTTAAACTGTGTGAGAGGGTGGAGTTATCCTTTTAAGACCAAGTACTGGTGTCTTCTCTCTCCAGGAGGAGGACGGGCTTCTCTGAAAACTTCCTGTAGATAAGTGTGGTACACCATATGTCCTGAGGCTGTAAAGTTCCCCCATTCATCTTAAAATCTCAGAAGGGTTGAAGAATGCAGTTATGTAGGGGGTGTGTAACAAGTTTTTTTCTAAAAGCTGTTAAGCTGCTTTATGACTTGTTCATTTTAAAGTATTATAATTGGCGTTGGCTTTGTGAGGGAGATGGAAGGCTGGGAATAACAATAGAAAGTGGGGCTGGTGGTTTGCAAAGTGATTTGTGTCTTTGAGATTAGTCTAGGATTTCCTAACATTTTCTGTTGCTTTGTAAAATAAGTTGGTTTAGCTGAGTTTGTAGCTATTATGATAAATAGATTTTGTGTTTAGAACTGCCCAGTTTGTATTACATTCAATATTTGTCCCCAGCTTTCAATTTGTCTTTCAGCTCAGGGTGTGATTCTGACGGTTTTTGACACCTCTTTGCCTTGTGGCAGTTGACAAAGTATGTCCAAAATGGGTGAGGCTGACTTCATTGTACCATTTTTATATACATAACTGCTGCCTGTACAATCCATTAAGTTGCACATGGGCTTTCTCTTTAGTAGCTTCCACTTCTGTAAAATCTTACAATATATACTTTAGAATGTGAAAATGTTTGTGTATTTCTGTAAATAGAAATGTAACTACTGTGTTTAACGAACTTGGTAAAATGCAGTGCATGTTTTTCTCCCTGGGCCTCTGCTGAAAATGGGTATTACCCAGTTGGATTTTTATCATTAAACAAAAACAAACTTTGGAACCAATCGGTGCTTTCCTTAATATCAAGAGAGGGAAAAACTTTTATGTTTTCGATTTTGGGACGTTTTATATTCACAATGCAGTAAAACCTGGTAGTGGTCACTCTGGCTGTTTGATGGATTTCAGCTGCTGCCGTGCCTGTCAACAGATCTTAGTGCAAGAATTCTGGATAAAGTCAAAAATATTGAAGAGAAAAGGCCCAAAATCATGGACAGATTTTAAGTATTATAATTCATTTTGAAACTTGTTAGAATAGCATGCCTTGAATCAGTGTACATTTTTGAATAATTTAAGTCTAAAACTCAAATGGTTATAATTGTTTAGTGACTGCAGCCTTTAATGATCAGAAAGCCACATTTTTATGAGGGACAGACTGAAAATAGGAGGGAAAAATCTGGACATTCTGGACAGCTGAGAAGTTTAACTGCAATATAGTAAAGTTGTTTAGAGCTCTTATTCTTAAATTGTGATTTTTTTATTATAATCTTGCTTATTGTCCATTTTTTAAGTTCAATGAGCAGTAGTAAGTTGTTGGGCATCTTTTTGTGAGTACTTTTAAATAGGGTTTCTGGAAATGAGGGCAGTATACAAGTATTTGGTATGGTCCAGTAACAGTTAGATGGGTGCACAGCTCTGAGATTTCTCATTTTGAACTCTTAAGATATCTTTCAGTTTGTAAATCTGGTCTGTTATCAGAAAGACAGAGGTAGTTTAGCAACATCACTGGAGGCGCAGAACTCCTATTTGCAGTGATATCTGGGTTATGTTCAAGGAGCCATGTTTTAACCAAGAGCCTATATTAGTACTGTTAAGGTTCAGTACATCAAGGCTTTACAATAAGGATAGCAGTGCTGATGAAGCTTTGGATCAGATGCCTATGTCGAGGTTATTCACATACAGAAGTACTCAAAGCTGCTACTGAGGTACACTGGATGAGGGATACAGGGATACCACTGCAAAACCATACTTCAAAAGAACACGCTGAAGCTGTATCCTGTCAGTCTGCTAGTTTTCTCTTTAGTGTCTTCTTAACCGTTAATGGAATAATGTGAAGTGTATGGTTTACAGTTCACAACACATTTAACAAAGTCAGCAAAATTCTAGTCTGTCTTAAAAAAAAAAAAAAAAAAAAAAATTTCTTACAAAGCCATATTTCACAAATGTGATTAGTTGCTTTATAGTATCCCATTTATTTACTAACTTCACTGTTGGTGGTGGTCTTCCTGATAATCAGCATATCCCAGCACCAGACTCTGGTTCATGTCCAAGGTGCTCTTGATTCTTGGTCAACTCCTGTGCCTTTTTTTTCTTTCTGTTTCTCAAACATTTTCCTTTGGAACACAGGAAAAGTTTTCACTAGCAAAGTCTCTCTCTCTCAGCTTTGTTGTAAGAGGGATGAGAACCCGAGTTCCCTTCTCCTTGCTGGCTTACTTTTTGTTTGTATAAATTTTTATTTCCTCCTTGGCCTGTTCTGCGTCAAAAAATGTGTTTTGATCTTCCATGAAAAAATATTCTGAAGACTGCTGTATACAGCAGCTTGAGTTTCACACTTGTCTCTTGACATTCCCTGATTGCTGAGATACATTTCTCTTCTGCCTGGTGTACAGCGAGTGATCATTTTTCACAAACATTCTGTTTTATCCAACTTTTAATACTTTTCCTTTGTGATGCAATTTGTCAAGATCATCTCTTTCTGTTGGTATGGTTGCATCTTTACTAATATCGGTCTTGGCTGCTTTCTTATTGCCAGGTTTGGAGCTTGCACACAATATGCCCTTTCAATTAACCAATGTTCTTGTGGAACACTTCAGTTGCTTGTTTATAATTTCATAAAAGTAATAGTCTGCTCCGTCCAGTTTCTGTGGTACAACAGAAAATCTCAGGTTTGCTCTGCATGCTGTTTTCTAATTCTTATTTTTGAAACCACACTTGAGAAACTTCATGCTTTCTTTATTTCAGATGTTCTTCGTGTTTCACTGTTGCAGTCATCACATTTGAGTTATCTGCTTGCAGTAGCCCTCAGTCGGCCTGATTATCAAAGTCTTGGGTCCTGCGTCGGTTGTTGTCTCATCTTCCATAACGTCTGGTACTCGGGGGGGTATAAAGCATGCAGCCGATGCCATTACATCAGTCTTTCTTGCCGTGCGGTGCCCGAAGCAGAAGCAGTTCGCAAGTGCCGGTTGGCTGACTCCTGAAATTTTCGTTTTAGAGTTTCAGATCCTAAGTCTTCAATTAAGCTAAGTACCCCGTTTGGGATCCTTTTTCTTGCTCTAAACTGATGTCAGTAAAAGTTAACAGTTGTATTTTCTGTGGAAAGCAAATACCTCATAAAGATTTTCATACTGCATTCCTTGCTTAGTACCTCGCTGTCTGTTTTGTGCCTTATTTAAACATCGTACTATTCGTCTTCTGTTCATTTATGTATCTAAATATTTTGGTACTCTGTTCAATTATCCAGAAATGGCTTTGGTAAGCCACCAGCCTACCGACATTCCGAAAAAAAACACAAAAGACAGAGACAGACCGCATAGGTCCAAAGCTGCCGATGACGCTTTTCCTAAGCTAGTTGCGAGTTCGCCGGTACTCAGTGAGGCGCTTTCGCAGCCCCTGATACTCGCTACTTAAGATTCACAGGCCTCTACTGAGACCCATTCGGAGTCCGATATGCTGCGAGATGCTTCTTCGACTGTGGAACCTGCGGATGTCTCTACCTTGGATGAATCCAAAGCCGCTGTGCAGGCACCGGCTTCTGAGGGTGGATTCAGGCCTACTGACTTGCATGTTAAACCAACGCCATCTTCTTCTTCAAGACCTAAAACTTGATCCATGCCTAGAAAAACGACGCCCAGACTGCATGGTCAGGCCCTTATGCCTAAAAAATGATGAGTGCCTGAAGACCTTATTACTCTAATCAGGGGAAGCCACTCTTCTCCCTCTAAGAGACCTAGGACTGATTTTCCTTCTGATCAGGATTCTGAAATTTCTGTTTTCTGTGATGACCAGGATTTACCCTTATCTCTATCTGAGGATTCTGATGCAGAGGACTCCATTCCCTCTGCTTCCCCTGCAGAGGATTTCTCTTTTGGTGAAACCTTGCATACTCTTGTGGAACATTTTCGCTGGGAAAGCCAGGATTACTCTTGACTCCAAAAAGAGGCTTAGGGAATTCTTACTCCTGCTTCAACACAGGCCTTTAGCTATCCCTCCTGTACTGGAAATTGTAGATTAGCCTGGCCCCTGACTCTCTACCTCCTGCTCCCAGAAAACCTGATGGGTATTAGAGTACCTGACTCTCAAGTTCCTCTTTAAAAATCCTACTGCGTATCCTGAGACCATTTCTCAGGGACCCAAGGGCATTAAGGCTGCTACTGCCAAAAACCCTACCCCCTCTGATAGAGATTCCAGGGCGCTGGATAGATGGGGTAAGAAGGTATACACTTCTGCAACCTTGGCCATTAGGGCCTTAAACTGCCAGTTTTCATATGTTGAAGTATCAGCAGCATATTGTTGGATTGCTTAAATAGAAAATGATGTTGATTCCTGACTGCACTGAAAATAAAGAATTACAGGATTTAATGCATTTTATTTATTTAACATTTGTTGACCGGGAATGTCCGACTAGGTTCCACAGATCCTGTTTCAGCGGAGGCCCGGGGAGAAATGCTCCAGAAGCATGTCTTTAGAATGTGGGAGGAAACCGGAGTACCCGGAGGAAACCCACGCGAATGCAGGGAGAACATGCAAACTCCACACAGAAGGCACCCCAGCCAAGAATCGAACCGGAGAACCTCTTGCTGTGAGGCAACAGCATTAACCGCTGCACCACTGCACCGCCCATTCTGCTGAAGAAGTTGGAAAACATACGTTGCAATGTGGTTTTGATTCAGGAGAGGCATCTTGCAGGGCTGCTGTCACTGGGTCTGTACTTAGCAGGCATGCTTGGCTTAAGGAGCAATCTTTATCAGGTCATGTTGAAGCTAAATTACTGGATGCTCCCTTAAGACTGCCTGTTTGGCAACAAAGCAGAAGTACTTAAAAAGATGGAAGAAAAAGCTAAATCTATGCAAACTGTTAAAGATTTCCTGCAAGTACAGCCTCCCAGATTTAGTAGGCATTGGCCATCTAAGAATTGGTCCTTTCCTGCCTCTTCCAGGCCTTCTCAGTCCAAACCCAGAACAAGCAGAACACCCATGCTTCAGTCCCAAGGTACTTGCAGGCCTAAGCAGTAGGGGGCTCCCACTTCCAAAGCAGGGAGTAGTAAGACTCCACCCAATGGCAGACTGTCTCAATTTCACTTTAAACCTTCCAAGCTCTGCTCAACTGACCGTTCCTTTAGGGGGAAAGATTGCCCTGTATGCAAAAAATTGGGAACTCATTACCCATGACAAATGGGTTTTAAATATAGTTCCCCAAGGATACAGATTTCACTTCCACTCCTTACCAACCCCAAATGGTTGGCCAGATTTACCCCCAAGTTAGTGGGCAGAGGCTCAAAAGCATGTTTTCTCTCTTTTTAAGCATCAGGGCTATTCATCCTGTCCCAGAAGAAGAATGGGGGCAAGGTTTCTACTCAAGACTTTTCCTGGTACCCAGAAATGACAACTCATGGCGTCCTATCCTGGACCTATCTTTCCTAAACACATTTTGGTAATCCCAAAATTCACGATGCTAACTCTTCTTCAGCTGCTTCCCATGCTAGGCAAAGATGCCTGGTTGGCAACACTGGATTTAAAGGAAGCCTACTTGCACATCCCAATAAGGGAATCTTGCAGAAGATACCTACTCTTCAGAGCAGGCTACATGCACTGTCAGTTCTCTGCACTGCCCTTTGGCTTATCTACTGCGCCCAGGGTATTCACAAAGTGCCTAGCTCCAGTCATTGCATTTTGCAGGCAAAGAAATATTCAAAATATACCCATACCTGGACGATTGTCTAATTCAGGCAGAAAACCAGGACATGCTATTAAATCATCTGGCATTTGTAAAGAAATTGCTGATGTCTCTGGGGTACACCATAAATGAAAAGAAGTTGCATCTTGTACCCTGCCAACAAATTGTATTCCTGGGAGTAAGCTTGAATACAACTTCCCAGATGGCCTACCTCACGCCAGAGAAACAAGTTCATTTGACAGTCTACTTCAAACTACTGGCCACAAAGACCCAGCTATCTGCAAGGAAAATACTGCAAGCCCTGGGGTTCATGACCTCTTGCATTCTACTAATTCCATACGCAGGACTGCATATGATTAAACTACAGTGGTATCTAAAAAGCCTATGGTGTCAACATTCTCAGGATCTAGAATCGATGATTCCTATCGTACCTTGTCTACAGATAGAGTTCCTTTGGTGGGCAGAGGTCTGCAACCAAAACAAGGGACTGCCATTCACTCTGTCCCCTGCCGCCCAAATCCTAACAGACTCATCAGACTATGCATGGGGGGCTCACTTGGCAGGGCAGTGCATTCAGGGCAAATGGAACCCAAATCAAATGCACCTGTATGTCAATCAAAAAGAAATGTAAGCTGTACAGAATGCTCCGACAGCCTTCAAGGACCACATTCTTCCAGGACAGTTATTGGTAAAAATTGACAACACCACTGTTAAGTGGTACATAAACAAGCAAGGGGGGGACCCACTTATACCCTCTCTGCAGACTAGCCATGGCTCTGTGGAACACAGCCTTGAGCTACCAAGTGCACCTACAGGCTCAATTCCTGCCAGGAAAGCTAAATACATGGGAGACAACCTAAGCAGAAATGTCATGCACCCACACGAGTGGAAACTGGAACCAAAGATGAAATTCAACATGTTGAGAAACAAATGGGGGAGCCCAGAGATGGACCTGTTTGCCTCCCCCCAGAACTATCAGTTGGACAAATTCTGCACAAGGACTCTCCACAAACAAACTTGGAATGTGGATACCCTGTCCTTCACCTGGAAAAACCTATCAGTTTAGGCCTTTCCCCCTCTGCCTTTCCTCTCCAAGGTACTACTAAAGATCAAACAGGACAAACCAAGGACAATACTGATTGCAGCAGACTGGCCACGTCAACACTGGTAGCTCCTCTTGCGCAGTGCGTCACTGCTGCCATCATGGCACCTGCCTTAGACCCCTGCCCTGCTGTCCCAGCAAGAGGGCCAGATTCTGCACCCAAAGTTTCAAACCCTGAACCTGGCAGCCTGGCTAATTACCTGATTTCTACGTTCCCATTCCTCAGTAAGCAAGTGATGGATGTAGTTCTGGAGGCAAGGAGGCCTAGTACTAGAAAATCCTATGCTAAAAAATGGAAAAGATTCTGTTTCTGGAGCCAAACTCGGGGGATGGGTACAGCAGCTCCCAATTTACCCCATATTCTTCAATGCTCAACTGAGATGCTTCACAAGGGCCTTTCCTTTTCCTCCATCAGAATTCATGCATCAGCTATTTCAGATCATTACAATATAGAACCACCCCTCTTCTCTCATCCACTGCTGAAGCAATTCCTCAGAGTGGCCAAAAACTTAAGACCACCCAGGAGAGCCCCTACTCCAGCCTGGGACCTTAACTTTGTATTGGAAAAGCTCACTCTACCTCCCTTTGAGCCAGCTGCAAATGCACAGTTGAAATTCCTTTCTTGGAAAACAGCCTTCCTTCTAGCCATCACTTCAGCAAGAAGGCCTTCATGGCAGTGGAGCCTTTTATCATCATTCATGCTGACAGGGTGTCCCTCAGGACCAATCCCTCCTTCATGCCCTAGGTGGTATCCAGTGTGGCCCTTAATCAGTCCATTCATTTGCCAACCTTCTTTTCTAATCCACAGAACAAAGGAGAAAGAATACTGCACTCCTTGGACGTGCACAGACAACTTAGATTTTACTTTGACACGACTAAGCCTCTCAGGAAATCTGAACAGCTGCTGGTTGCGTTTGCTGCAGGGGCAGAGGGGGGAAGGCCATTTCAAAGCAAACCATTTCTAAGAGGATAAGCCATTGCATTCATTTCTACTATAAGCACCATGGAAAAACCTACCCCACAGGGGATAAGATCACATTCAACCAGGGCTGCATCTACCTCTACAGCCTTTCTGAGAGGTGTCCCTACCAGGGACATCCCAGAAGCTGCTACCTGAAGTTCTGTACATACCTTCACCAAGCATTACCACTTGCCAGTTTTTTCTAAATCCAGAGCTGGCTTTGCCACTGCAGTCTTGCAGGGCCTCATAGCTGGTCCTAATGCTCCTAATGCTATCTAACTGCCTCCTCCCATCCTTAGCTTTGGGAATCTACCCAAATGTGATGACTACAGCAGTGAAACACAAAGAACATGCTACAGTTGTGTACACATCATAAATGTAGATGTTCGAGTGTATTCACTGTTGCAGTCCTGGTTACCCTCCCTCCAGCCCCCTGGCTTCTATTGTCTATACCTCTATTCTTGTTTATTATGCTTAAAACTTTTTGGTGTATTTGCTTTTTTGTTGGAGGTGTAACCTTGTATATAATTGCTTCCCATTATGGGGGCACCTGACATCTGGGGCAAGAAAAACTGATGTAATGGCATCGGCTGCATGCTTTATATCCCTGACTACCTGACGTCATGGAAGATGAGACGGCAACTGACGCAAGACCCAAGTCTTTGAGGGCTACTGCAAGCAGATAACCCAAATGTGATGACTGTAACAGTGAATACACTCTAACATCTACATTTATGGTAAGTGTACACAACTGTACTTTTCTTTATGCAGTTTTATCAGCTCACCTGCATAGCTAGTTAAGGGTTCTATTTTCCCCAATCTTATTTGAATTTATATATTTATTCAATGTTTCATTTATTTTAATCAGTCCTTAGTGGATTTGATCTTCTCTAAAAATTACTGGAAGCCACCTCATGTACTTAAGCTGGTGTGTGACAACCCCCAAGCCCGAGTACCTGCAGGACTCTTTCCATTCAGTTTTCATTTCTCCTCTCTCAAGTTCTCCAGATTTCTTCTTGGTTGGCATCCAAGCAGTGTAATTGCCAGTGACTAAATTTTACCCAAACGAACAGTTTTATACTGGCCCTTTAATGGTTTCTGTTTTACACTGAGAGACCTCAGATCATCTAGTTGATCGGTGTGCATCCATGTTGAAAGTCCATGTTCCTGTTGATTTTGATATTGCATGTTGCTGTGTATGTACCTTATGGATGCACCTTTCTGTGTTAATGCATGTAAATACATTTCTGTTTCTATGTTGTCAATGCTATTAAATGGTCTGTATCATGGAATTCATTATTCTTATGACATGTCTTCTAGTAAATAACTGTGAAGTCCTGTTTAACTTTGTATGTGCCCTAGTTGCATCTCTAATAAATCCCTTTAAATCTCTGTTAAAATGTCGTATCAATGTGAAACTTGCATTGTAAACTTGTGCACTTGCTCCAGGGTCATGGCTGAAGTAATTAACAAGTTGGTTAACAAGGAATAAATATAGTCGCAGATGATTCCTGTGCAGTCTGTTATTTTCATAGACTGCTGTCTGGAGCCTTTGGGTAGCAAAGCCTTCCAGACAAAATTACCCTAATTCAAACCACAGTCCCAAGCTTTGTACAGAACTCCACTTGAGGTGCTGTCTGTCTTTTCACTTTTGTGATTAATGGAATCTATTGTCTTCATGGTTACTTGTGGTAGGTGCCATGTGAGCATTATAGTTTGTGGTCAGAGTACAGTGAGTGGAATTGGCTGATGGGGCCAGTTGATATTCCAGTGAAATTTTCCAAGAAGTACAAAGAGCATGTCTTGCAGTGGACTGTGGAGAACAACCTTTCTCTTGGCAAAGCCCTTCCATGTCCCTGTACCTCTACTGACTGTCAACAGATGTTATTTCCCTGTGTTGGGCTGCATTATTTGTGGCAAATAGTCCAAGGCACATGGTTGTCTCGGTTTTTCACTAAAAACTTCATTAGCTCATACAGACCGTTTCCCATTTGTGTATTTTCTCCACGAAATTGCACATTTTTGAACATCCACTAATACTTGAGAGGGATGAGGGGAATAATGAAGTATAGATGTACAGAAGAGAGTCGATTGTCCGAACTAATTGTGAAGTAGGGAAGTTTGGATAATCAAACATACATTTAATCAGATTTTTTCTGCATGCAGGGAATACACTTTTCAACCATTCAGTGATTTCAGTAGACAGTAAAGAATATTTTTCACGCTACAAGCTCAAACAACACAAGCGAAGACGTATAACGTTTACATTATTCAGAATTTATGATTTTTCCTATCCCAAAACTTTGGAAGGCTGTGTTCGGATAATTGACTCTCGACTGTAGAATGAAGATACAGTGAAACATACTTGGTTTCCAGTAACACTGCCTAAATCTCCCTCGTCCCATTCCATGACCTTCTATTATATGCATTTTCAACAGAATAAACAATTTTGCAAATGTTTGCAAAATGACTTGATGACTTTTTCAGATGAAGTATACTTTTTAAAGTACACCAGTGGTCTCCTTTTGTCTTATTCACTATCCTTGTAAAATACGTATTCATCCCAAGGAAGTAACTGTCTTCTTGTTTCACCTTTTGACATGAATTTTTAATTTAACTCAAATTAGTCAAACATCTTCCAGACATGCTTTTATTCCTCAACCTTACCAAAGCCTCACAGTGCAGTTACACTGTTCCCAAATAAATGTCTATCTGCAGCACTATTTTAGATATCCTCACTATGTGACAAAAAATTGTGAAATGCTGTGTAGATGATGTAAACTGAAGGATGTTAAGTTGTCAATCTCGCCTTCATTCTTGCTTGATGGGTTATCCTCGAGTCACTTTTACCAGCTCGAGGCAGCCCCATATCCCATGATGCAAGGCGCCCTATGAGGTCCTCCTTTTACCAGCTCCTGGTAAGTGATTTGCTACTTCTATTTTAGCCCCTTTTAACTAAAAACCCTTTATTGTTAGTTTTATTTTAGTTTTAAACATTTTCTGACAGAAAATTATCTGTCTCTTCTTATTTTTTAGTCAGACTTTCTCCCATCCCATCCCCTGTTAGGGTGTGTGTGTGTGTTTTTAGTTATACCTTTTGGTATATTTAATTTAATTTCTTTGACTGGTGTGTGTGTCTGTGTTTGCACCATGTCTAAAGAAAGGGTCTCAGGCTTTAAAGTGTGACTCGTGCTGTCAGAAAATGTCTCTGACAGACGGTCACACTTCTTGCCTGTACCTGGGGCCTCTTCACCTGCAGGACTCCTGTGCTATTTGTCATTCTTTCAGCCAGAGAGTCCTGCAGGAAGAAGAAATAAGTTGATTTTGAGGGGCCTTCTTGCTAAGTCCTCCATCCAAGACTGCTAAGTCTTCCAAGGCCCAGGCTTCTGTGTCCTCGTTCTGAGTCGAGATTGGCTCGGCTGGAGCGATTCTAACTAAGCCTTTGGCACCGATGGCTATCTGTGCCGATTCTGCATCGACCACTTGATTGTCGGCGGCCGTCAGTTCCGACCCACCATGGGCTCAGGCATCGGTGTCGATCGATCGGCTCCGACACCGTTTTTTTGGCTGGTGTGTGTGTGTCTGCCGAGATGGGAGATCGAGGCGAGGGCCGCTCCGATGGTAGGGCGCTCCGACAGGTTCAATAGTTTCATCGGTTCCGATGGCTCCTTGAGAAGAGGTCTAGGTCTCCTTCCTTGGCGATCTTCAAGGTCATCAGGCTTTCTGACCATGATTTAGAGAGTGGTCAGTAGATTGCCACAGGCACTGGCCCAAATGTTACATAGTCCGCCTCAACAGACGGCTATTGTCCACACCCGTTGCAGTTCCTCCTTCAACTCTACCCCAGAGCTTGGAGTTGGAGTCTTCGAATGGTTACTGCTACGGCTGAGGACAGATACCCCTTCTGTTCCTTCAGCCTCTACTCTTATCTCCTCTTTGAGACCTTCCTTAGAGGTCTCCTCCGAGGGGTGAGTGGCATGGGACCCTTGTCCTTGGAGCCTCGGCCTGGTGAGCTCGGCTCCGACATCTGCCTCTGAGACTTCCCTTTCGGTGGTCCCTGGACGGGTTCTCTCGGACCTTCCTGGGAGGAGCATCTGTGATGAAGAGTGTGCTGGCCACTGGTATCAGCCAGCAGTCTGTTCTCTTAGCTCCTCCCTCTGTAGTGCCTGTTGACATCTCTGCCACTTCTCTTGCTACAGGACCCAGAGATCCTCCGCCTCAGGTTTCCCCATTGGGAATATCCCCTCTTCCGAGGATTCTTCTGATGTTTGGAGATCCTCCTAGAAAGAGGACTTGTAAGAGGAAACATATAGACTCCCCGAGTCTATCACTTCAGATACTGACTTAGATGAGTCAGAGGGATCCCCAAGATCCCCTCTGAGGATGTCTCCTTCTCAGACATCCTAGAACTCCTTAAACAGAGGAAACTGGCCCACCAATAATCCCTCTGAGGATGAGTCAGTATACCTAGAGGCGTTTGGATCTCGGCCCTCCACCTCCTGGGTGTCTCCGCCTTCGACCCCTTATGCGGCTGCTCCTGACTCTGTAGAGCCAGTCCCTAGGAGGCCTTCAAAATTTATTACTGCCCGTGTGATAAGCAATTCCTCACTAAGGGTGTCCCGCTGATGCCATGGTGGTGGCTGCTGCCACCATCCTCCTAATAAGGACTCTAGGACCATGGATAGGTGGATGTTTTCCTCAGCGACCTTTGCTATGCATTCGCTGAATTACCTATGTCACTTCACCAGACTCCAAGGGATATCCTTAAGGAGCTAGGTGATGTTGTACAGGATCCTACAGCTGCAGGAGCTCAGGAAAAAATTGCCTAGGAACCCTTAATTCCATTGCAAACTCCTCCATGCGGTTAATATCATATGCTGCTGATGGGCGTAGGGCCAGGTACAGGTGTGGCCTGGATGCGGCTATGTGACTTTGCAGATCCCTTTAAGGCGTCCTTCACAAATTCTCCCTTTGATGGGTCAGCTTTGTTTGGCCCTCAAGTGAAGGAAACTTTGACCAGGTGTGAGCAGGACGGCAAGACTCTTTCTGCCATAGGAGTCCGTTTTCCACCCCTTCTAGACCTTACCCCAAAGGACAGAAGGTGGCAAAATGTGGTTCCATAAATCCCAAGGAGTCACGCCAGATTCACGTGGTCAGTTTACCCTAGAGGCAGAGGGGTAACAACAACAGGGGTCCAAAAACCAGGGAAACAGAGAGTCTCTCTGACAAGCCCTTTCAGCATCCCTGAGATGTTGCCCGGCTGTCCATCCTTGGAGGCAGTCGGAGGAAGACTATCGCTGTACCCAGAAGCCTGGCGTTCCCTCACTCAAGACAGATGGGTACAGTCGATCATATCCGAGGGCTCCAAAATTCCTTTCGAGGAAAGTCCTTTCTATCACTCAAATTCCCTTCCAGATGTACCACCGGTCTAAGGAAATTGCAGAGTTAGAAGTCTTAAAACATCTGCAAAAAGAGCCATTCAGCCAGTTACGACAGATCATTCAGAGCCGGAATCTACTCAAGGTTCTTTTGGTCCCCAAAAGACGGAGACTGGAGACCAATATTGGATCTCAGCAGACTCAACAAGTCTGTGAGGAAGACAAGATTCGAATGGTCACTCTTCAGTCAATTCTGCCCTTCTTACAGAAGGACAACTGGATGTGCTCAATAGATCTTCAGGATCTATCACATCAAAATCCACAGGCAGGAGATTTCTCCGCGGGGTCCAGTCATTTCCAGTTCAGAGCCCTGCCCTTTGGTCTCACTACAGCCCCAGAGTGTTCACCAAATGCATGGCAGTGGTCACGGCTCACCTGACGCGTCAAGGATTCCAGGTGTTTCCGACTGGCTCCTTTCAGCCACCACCAGGCATCAGCTTATTCAAGCCAGGGATTACACAATAAAGCTTTGTACTCTTTTGGGCATCTCGATAAACTTGAAAAGTCATCCTTATCGCCCTGCCAATCTATTACTTTCATAGCAAACTTAAACACTGTTCGATGTCAGCTACCCTTACAGATCAAAGAGTTTCAGACATTCAAAGTCATGTCAGGATCATTCTAGCCAACAAGAAAGTACAGGCCAGAATGGTTCTAAAGGTATTAGGCCTCATGGCTGCGTCCATTACTCTTCTTCCCTGGCTCGCTTCTACATGCGCCTTCTTCAGTGGATGCTGTTCACACAGTGGTCGTACCAACAACTTCCAATCGTCACCAGATTCTGGTGACACAGACTTGCAAAGATCATCTTGCTTGGTGGATCACATCTCCCCAGGTTCACCAAGGCAGACACTTTGTACCCCCATCCCCGGTAGCCACTGTCACCACGGATGCCTCCCTGATCGGGTGGGGGGGGTCATTATCAGGGCAGGATGGTTCATGGGATGTGGCAGCCGTTCGAATACCACCTGCACATAAATGTCCTGGAGATGAGAGCAGTGCTTTTAACGTTGCAAGCCCTCAACGACTTTCTTCCCGTAGGGACAATTGCAGTCCACACAGACAACATGTCTGTAGTTTGGTATATCAACAAACAGAACCAAGTCCTACCCCTTGTGTGCTCAGACTATGGCAATGGGCAATCTCCTCTCATCGGTTTCTGGTAGCAACGCATATCCTGGGAAAACCAACATTGTAGCGGACAGATTGAGCAGAGCTATTCTCATGCCTCGTGGTCTCTCAAGCAATCTATAGCGGAAGAGATTTTTCTGGAATGGGGTCGTCCATGTTGCGTTTTGCTACTCCCCAAAACAGCAAATGCCCAGACTTCTTCTCTCTCTTCCCTCTTCCAGGCCATCGCCCCAGGGACTTCTTTATGCCTTCCCTCCTTTTCCTCTGATCCCTCAAGTTATCCAGAAGGCAACCGTTTTGAGAGCCAAATTGATTCTCATTGCCCCTTACTGGCCTCGACAAGTTTGGTTCCCGTTCCTCCATCGTCACCTTTTGGTGCAGCCGTGGCATCTGGACCCAGTGCCAGATCTTCTGATTCACCAATCCGGTCAGCTGCACCGGTCTATCCCTTCTCTCAACCTCACAGCATGGTTGCTCCACTTCCTTCCTTAGCCAGGCTTCCTTTGATCTCTAACCCAGTTAGAGACATCATAGTAGCTTCTTTAAAATCCTCTACCAGGAGGATTTATGCAAGCAAATGGAAACGTTTCTCTTATTGGGCTAAGGCCAAGAGTATTGATCCTTTCACTGCCCCCCTGTTCAGGCAGTCCTGGACTTCTTAGCAGAGATTTTTCATGCAGGCTCCTCTTCTTCCACAGTCAGAGTTCAATTGGCTGCTATCTCGAACTTTCATGTCGGGATCGATCACAATATTATGTCCCATAGGCTCTGCAGGGCCTTCTTGAAAGGAATTTTCCTGCTAAAGCCTCCAATCAGGAATCCTCCTCCTCAGTGGGATCTAAATTTAGTGCTGACCTCCTTGATTCTTCCCCCCTTCGAGCCAGCTGTTTCTTGTTCCCTGAAATTTCTTTCTTGGAAAACTTTATTCCTAGTGGCTATTACATGGAGGGTGTCTGAACTTCATGCTCTATCGGTTCGACCCCCTATTTGGTTTTCACAAAGACAGAGTATCATTGAGAACTAATCCAACCTTTTTGCCTAAGCCTCGCCTCAAGACCAATTTGAATCAATCCATTGATCTCCTGTATTTTTCCCAAACTATTCAGACAGAGAACAAAAACTACATTATCTTGATGTCCAGATATTATTTGGACAGAACAAAAAATTTAGGAAATCTGATCAACTTTTTGTTTCCTATGGATAATAAGAAAGGCCTTCCTGTTTCTAAAGTGACCTTGTCTAGATGGCTTTCTTGTCATCTCTGAAATTTATCTGCTCAGGGGAAAACAGCTGTGCTCAAAACCTAAAGCACATTCAACTAGGAGCTTAGCTACTTCTACAGCCTTTCAAGCTAGACTTCCTTTAGACACTATTTGTGCAGCGCCACTTGGGCCACTCCTCATACTTTTGTTTCCCACTACAAATTGGACTTGGCCTCCAGGGACAGAGCCAGTTTTGGCTCTACAGTCCTCAAGAGTCTGTTCCATTGAGCCACCCAGGATAGAGGTGCTAAGATTGACAACTTAACATTAAGAAGTTATGTACCTACCATAACGTTCCATGTTAGTTGTCTTCTCTCGCCTTCTTTCTTCGCCCTCCCTCCTTCCCCAGGCCTGGACAGACCTTTCTATAAGAAATTATTATGCTGAAGACCATTCAGACCTGGTCCTTCTTCCATCCTGTAAGTTTTCTTTCTTCCTTTTGGAAGTGTTTTTATGCTTGGTGCTATTGCCCTTTGTCATCAAACGAGATCTGGGTACTTACCGCCTTGCATCATGGGATATGGGGCTGCCTCGAGCTGGTAAAAGTGACTCTCGAGCATAGCAGTGGGGCGATCGAGTTCAACCCATCAAGCAAGAAAGAAGGCGAGAGAAGACAACTAACATGGAACGTTATGGTAGGTACATAACTTCTTATTCTTTATAGTTGGACTATGAGGAGGGGGGAACCACAGCAAGAAAATGAGGATAAAAGAAAATTATTGAAGGTAATTGAGAGGAGGGCCAAGTTCAGACATATTTAAGGAGACCTATTTCTGTACAATTCTTTTTTGCAACACAACACTTTATTAAAATAACAAATAACACATTTACCAAAATCAAAAAGCGCAAATAAAGAGGAAAAAAAAAAACTTGCACAACTGGAAAAAAAAAAGTTAAACATGCTATACAGTTTTATAACAATTTCTGTAATCATATTAATAGGTCACATAAAATTACTGTGGTTAGACATTAGATTTTTTTCCATATTATGTATGATATCCTATAAACTTTATTTAAGTTTGCCATTAATTTGTGTTTTAGCTTTATGAGCTGTCTATGTGATCACTGATGTGCTTCAAAACCCCCTCAGTATGGGGGGCCCCATTTTGCTAGAAATTTTAATCTGTTATCCTCCCATAGCTTTTCTTCCATAGATCTAACATATTCCATTATTGTAATTATTTCCTCCAAGTTGGAAGGGAGGCTCTGCTTCCATCTCCTTATTGCCTTCTTGGTTGCCTACCTAACCACGCCCTGTAACCTTTACCAGTAATCTAACAGAGTAGTCTTAACTGATTTAACATTGCTATTTTATGGGGATACCCCATCTCCAGCAGTCTTAGGACGACATTCCCAACAGGCGATGTGGGCTGCAGAGAAAATCCTTGACAACCTGTATGGGGTATTTAAAAAAAACAAACAAAAAAAAAAACTCAACACATTTCTACTACAAAATCCAGTGCTTTGGAGATCTTATAACTTGACTAGGAAGAGTACAGATCTGTTCCTACTGTGGCTGCTCTGTTTCACAGTTTAGCTCCCCTTCAAAGACACTTTTATTGACTGTCATGGTGTTTTCCTTGTGCATTAACTTGTATAGAGTTGAATTTTTATGTTTACAGATTTCATCTCTCCTTCTCATATGCATAAACCGGATTACTTTACTGCTCTAATTGAAACCATTTAGTTTTCACCATGGCATCTTGTAGTTTCAGATAATTTTTAACTTCCTATAGGTGTTCGAATTTCTGAGGCGACCTGTTGTAGGTCATATACTTTCCTTCCGAAATCTTTTGATCTCAGTAACTGAAGGTAGTCTGCAGTCCTTCCCATTTTAACTCAGCATTCCTATGTCTTTAAATTTCCATATCATTGCCTATTGGCAGGAACACTCTCTCTCCTCATACCCCTTTTGGAATATCTATCCAATTGCTTCCTCATAGATAATTTCAGTATGTTCAGTATTGACTGAGTAATCCTCACAATGTCTCGTCCCCAGAAGGCTTCAGAATTATACTCTTCCCCTAAACTCTCATTTCTTTATCTAAGCATGTGTTGCCAAACTTCTGTCATTCTTGGATCAATGCAAACGCTGTCATTCTTGGATCAATGCAAACGCTGTCATTCTTGGATCAATGCAAACGCTGTCATTCTTGGATCAATGCAAACGCTGTCATTCTTGGATCAATGCAAACGCTGTCATTCTTGGATCAATGCAACGCTGTCATTCTTGGATCAATGCAAACGCTGTCATTCTTGGATCAATGCAAACGCTGTCATTCTTGGATCAATGCAAACGCTGTCATTCTTGGATCAATGCAAACGCTGTCATTCTTGGATCAATGCAAACGCTGTCATTCTTGGATCAATGCAAACGCTGTCATTCTTGGATCAATGCAAACGCTGTCATTCTTGGATCAATGCAAACGCTGTCATTCTTGGATCAATGCAAACGCTGTCATTCTTGGATCAATGCAAACGCTGTCATTCTTGGATCAATGCAAACGCTGTCATTCTTGGATCAATGCAAACGCTGTCATTCTTGGATCAATGCAACGCTGTCATTCTTGGATCAATGCAAACGCTGTCATTCTTGGATCAATGCAAACGCTGTCATTCTTGGATCAATGCAACGCTGTCATTCTTGGATCAATGCAAACGCTGTCATTCTTGGATCAATGCAAACGCTGTCATTCTTGGATCAATGCAAACGCTGTCATTCTTGGATCAATGCAAGTCATTCTTGGATCAATGCAAACGCTGTCATTCTTGGATCAATGCAAACGCTGTCATTCTTGGATCAATGCAAACGCTGTCATTCTTGGATCAATGCAAACGCTGTCATTCTTGGATCAATGCAAACGCTGTCATTCTTGGATCAATGCAAACGCTGTCATTCCGCTAACAGGTATAAGCTGTGTTGCCTTTATGTACTTGTCTAAATTGGGGGCTGTAAGGCTGCCGTATTCCTTTGGTATTATACCTTTTCCCAAGCTACTCTTGGTGTCGTATTTGCCCAGAAGAAATAAGTCTGCCATTTCCTCTGTTTAACAATAATAGTCTGCCTTGGAGGAACCCAGTATGATTGCCTGAGGTACAAAATATTTGGTATTACATGGCAGTGTAATGTTTGGATTCTGTGATGTAATTCTAAGTTTAAATATTGCCATTTCTGTAATGTTCCTCTTATTTTTTGGAGAGACTTTTCATATGCTTGTTTACTAGACTCTCTCCACAAGTTGTGAAAGCGCTTAACAGATATTTGTGTAACGTGGAAGACTGGTTGTGGAAGTTTTATTAAAATATTTATACCTTGCTATTCTACGTTGTTTGGAGATCATTCGTGGGTCCACTGTCCTGTGAGCCGTGGCATTTTTGCATTGCCTTCTAACCCTGGTGTCCCCTCTTTCTTTAAGTTTGCTCTGCATTAATCCCTAACTGTTTTCCTTCTACTTTGAGCAGCATCTTTTTCTTCTTAGCAAATCGTTCAGCCCATCATGAAGTTCTCTTCATCATCTCATATGTTTAAGGGTCTTCTCCCTCTCACGCACCTTTTCAGTAAGGCTATTTTTTAACTTTGCCCCATTCCAAATTCTACAGCTTCCTTTGACCCTGTAGAAAAAGACCGCACAAGTTCCTGGATTTAGTTTCTCTAAATTCTCCAGACTGCAGTTTAGAAGTCTGAAATCTGCAGTGTTTGCCCAGATTGTCCTTCTGTTCTTATCTTGGTTGTTAAATATTCTTGGACAAAATATAGTATAAATGAGATGCTGGTGTTCAAAAGTAACAAACATTTTTCTGTTCTAAACTGAGTATTTAGCAGAATAGAAGCAGTTTGGCCAGAACAGGACCCTTTTACCATCACGTACATTCCTTTCTGTATCCTCTAAATTTCCCCAAATATTTATTGGGCAGCCACTATTTTGCATTAAAAGCATTCTTCTCTTCTGTGTCTGCCCCCCCCCCCCTTATGTGAGGATTCTGCCAGCAGTTCATACGCTCTCTTGGCTAACTTCTCATGCTCTCTGTTTCCTTAAAGTTACTAGATTTGTCCCTTCTTTCTGAATCATTAAAATCTTCTGCCTTAACATGATTGTTTAAACCATTTAAGATCAAGTTAAATGCTTGTTTATCTTACCTTTGTCTTCGGATATCACTGTATCCCAGTAAACTCGGAGTGGGACAAGATCATGCAAGTGACCCTGCCAGCACTTCAAGCTACTCTTCTCAACCTTTTCCTTACACAAGTTGGTGAATAACATACAGGATATGTTTCACTGCCACTTAAAAACAATTTATGGGTCTACCAAGAATACACTTCCATGATGGAGAAATAGACCGTGAATAAAATCCTAAAACTTTGAGTAGCACTATAGCTTCCAAGGTGATAGTGTACGCTGCAAATTAGGCACGAGCCAAATGTCTCGTTCTGCATCCTCCGCTTAGAAAACAGAACCTGCAACTTTTTATTGCAGTTGCACTGTTTTAGTCAACTCTGCACTGCTTAATACAAAATTTCTTGTCTTTTAATTATCCAGTATTTGTTTACTGGCTCTCACTGTAGTACATGTGCATCATTTCTTGAATTTACCAGGAAGTGTACCAAGCAAAAGTTCAGTTCTTTGGTCTCCACATAAATCGTAAATGTATAATTGATTATCACATAAATTGTAAATGCATAATTGATTATCTCATAAATTTGGCCCAAAGTTATTGTAGCACTTAATTTTTGATGTGATGTCAGTCTTGCCTTTATTCTCACTGGTGGGTCGGATCTGATCCATTTGATCCGTCTTGGCCTTCAGCAAAGAATGAGCATTCTCCCTTACCCATATTGCAACTCCCTAACTTCCTTCGATCTCTTCTGCCACACTGCGAAAAACATGGTTTCTAAGCAAGCTCTGGGTTAAGTGCATTCTTATTTAAATCTCTTAAATGTAAACCTTTTGTATTATTAGTTAGTATGGTTTTCTATCCTGTTGTATATCTTTACCCAACTTTTTCATTATAAAGAGCGAGTGTTTGTTTCTTTCGTTTCCCCCTTAACGTCCATGTAAGTTAGAGGACATTTATTTACTTTGTTTAGGTTAGAGTACAATTATTCCTCTTTCTTCCTTATCTCCTTTATCATTTGTTTGAGTTACTGAGTGATTTTCTGTTTAAAAAAAAAAAAGTCCTGCTATCTTCTAAAGCCTTTCTGTCCATTTAAGTTGGACGACATTTTTTTGTGTGTGTTAATCGATTAAATGTCTCAAAAACCAGAAGGGAAACCTCTTGTTTCAAGAAATGTGGGGGAAAAAAAAAAAGATGCCCCTAAGTGATTCGTGCAGTGTGTGTGTACTGCT
Source organism: Protopterus annectens (assembly GCF_019279795.1). Lineage (NCBI taxonomy): Eukaryota > Metazoa > Chordata > Ceratodontiformes > Protopteridae > Protopterus > Protopterus annectens. The sequence goes on from NC_056737.1 coordinate 797,763,866, forward strand.
GGGGGGCCTCTTCATGTCCAGGAATCTTGCTCCATATGTCGTGGCTTTAATCAAAGGACTCTGATGGAGTGCAAAAATAAACTTTTATTGTAAAGGGATTGCTGAAACCTCCTTTTTCTGAGGCCGTTTCTACGGAGTCCTCCAAATCTGACGAATCAGCAAAATCTGACACACCATCAAAATGTTCCTCTTTGGTGCCAAAGTAGTCTTCGGAGCTGAAGCAGAAAGCTCCTAGGCTGTCTGCTCCAACAGAACCCACAGAACAGACAGTTGTTACTGGATCCAAGATTTTGCTAGAGCAGCTGGAAACCTTGGCACTGAGCTCTTCAGCACCCTCTGAATTTAGATATTGGAGCCATTCTCCATTGGAATAGATACTTTCTTGGCTCCCATCTCCTTTTATGGCAAAGTCAAGATCTCCAACCTTTCTACTCGGTCTACCAGGAGTTTGTCGAATAATGATGGTGGATAGGGTAGTGCAGAGGCTGCTAAAGACACCAGCCTTTGCCAAATTACTATTAGATCTGAACCTAAAGGAATCTGATCAGACACTCCTTCCCTTTGGCACCTGCTCCTCCTCTGATCCTTCCCCTGGTTTTGGAGCCAGAAGATTCCAATTTCCAACTTGTCTCTTTCATATCTGGGACCTATCGGTTCCTCGAATCCAATCTCTGCCCCGAGCATTTCTGCCCAGTCGGAGCAGGAGAGCTCCAGGAGCTGATTCGGATCTTTCTGGATCCGACCTTGCTTCCGCAGGCTTTGGTGTGGGTGAGTTTGGCTCCTGCCTGTGCCTCTGAGGTTACCTGCACCGGAGAAAGATTCCTGGACATGAAGAGGCCCCACACACACACTGTGTTAATCACTTGGGGGCATCTTTTTTTCAGATCCAGGGTGTTCTTTGTAGCAGGAGCAGACTGCTTTTGAGTTCATGAAGGTTTTGACTACATCCCAGTCTAAGACAGTTTCTCAGATCTTGCTCCCAGTTTGGCGCAGGCGGTGTTTTCTCCTGTCTACCTGATGAATCTGGGCATCTTGGGGCAATGCAGCAATTGTCCCATGTACACAGACCACCCTCTCCTCCTACCACCCAACACTACAACCTGTGAAAGATGCACTTATATAGCCAAACTGGAAGCAAAGCTCTCTTTACCGAAGACTGGACTAGATAGTCAAGAGGAGAAGGTAAACACTTGCACCACACCACACTCATCACATAGTCCCTCAAAACCTACACCACCAAAACAGACACACAGAAACACAAAACGCACACCTACATTCACAGAGGCTCTCAATAAAAATTTGCTCAAGCAACAGAGACCTCCAAAGCAGAAACGCAAGCAACCTCTACCCTCAACACAACCCAAATGAGACACAGCCCCTGTGCCACTCAACCACAGCCCATAAGGCACGACGACGTACCCAACACGCTAGTCATAGGTGACTCTAGTCAGGCACACTAATATTCAACTCACCAGGCTAAACAAGGAGAAAGTTACTGTCAGCTGTCTGTCGGGTGCCAGGTTTCGCCACATAATGCACACACTCGGGTCACTCCACAACAAGTACAAATATGAGACCGTCATTGTCCATGTTGGTGTGAATGACCTGAGACGCACCTCCCTGGACTACTTGAAGCATGGAGGAGCGCTCCAGTCTTGTAGCCCAGGCAGGTATGACGCTAGCCCTGAGTAGCATCCTGCCATCACCCAGAATGATACCACAGTACAAGGACAAAATGATTGACTTTGGCTAAGTTTCTGATGTCATTCTAAGGAGATACAGTATCTGTCTGCCTGGGATGACGTGATCGACAGACCACAATGCTTTGCCAGAGATGGCCTGCACCTTTCGCCCTTGGGATTCCGGATACTGGCTAAGGCTCTTGCCACCCCTGTAGTGCCTTTTTTAGGCAAGGTTAAATGACAAATTCACCACCGTAACAGGTACAAGCAAGCAAAATCTGAGGGTAATGCTACTCTGTACTACAAGTCTAAACCTCAAAACGCATTCACTTGAGGCACTCTTTAAAATGGAGAGCATCGACATCTGTGCAGTGACAGAGACCTGGTTCAAAGCTTCAGAGAGCACTCCTACATTACCAGGCTGTAATTCATACCACACCTTTCGGCCACCTAACCCGGACCGAAGCACAAAGGGCAGAGGAGTGTCTGTATTTATTAAGCATATCCACATGTCCAGGCTAGTTGCACAGCATAATGCATCCGAGGTTATCCAAGTGCAACTAATTCTGGGCAAGACCGCAATCCAAATTGTAGCTTGCTACAGATCCCCCACCATGCCCCAGGATTCACAGTCATTTCATGATACACTGGGCAATATTAGGGTATAACCTAACACCCTAATAATGGGCGATATCAACTACCTCACCATTAACTAGGAAAACTGTTCGTGTACCAACTCTTGTGCTCAGCGTTTTCTGGAATTTATAAATTCCAGCGCTTTGGATCAACTTATCCACACCCCCACCAGGGGCAGCAATATCCTAGACCTGGTCATTACAAACATGGGTGACCGATGTTCCACACCAGAGATCAATTCCTCGTTGGTCAGATCCGACCACAAGCTAATCACCCTAGGCATCCACATCCCACCCCACCCCCATTAGGGAAACCACCATAAAGAATTTCTCCAAAGCCAACTTCACGCTTAAGACAGAAGTGGCAAACCTCAAGACACCCATGCAGACTGACAGTAGAGGTATGACTGCTGAATCCTACACAAATGCACTTTATAAGCACTTACACGAGTGCATGGATCGTGCTGTCCTCCAGAAAAAGGAAGCGAATCTGGTGGTCCCATGCCATAAACAAACTCTACAACAGAAGAAAAACTGTTGCAAAAAGAGTAAAATCCCATGATTGGAGAAACTCCCTGGTCAGCCTCAGTAAGAAGCTGAGATTCCTCATAAAATCCTCCAAAGCTAGTTATGAAAACAAAATCACCACTGATTACAAACACAAAGCATTCTATAGCTATGCCAAGAATCTCCATGGCAACTCTCAGATCTGCTCTGAGTTACAGCACAATGGCACTAAATGCACAGAACCAACTGATATTGCCAACATCCTGGCAGATAGGTTCAGTGCTAACTTTACTCCTCTCTCACCCCCATCTCTATACTGGAAGAATGCAAAGTTCCTGTAATCACGGCTGCACAGTAAAAACCACACTCTCCAAAGCCAAGAACACAGCATCCATGGGACCTGACAACATCTCAGGCTACGTTTTACATGAACTACAGAATGAACTGGCATGCTACCCAAGCACCATGTTCAAGTCATAGCCTCACCCCAGCCTTTGTGCCCACTGAATGGCGCACAACGGTCATCCCACTCCACAAAGGGGGAGCCACCATGGACCCCGGGAACTACTGCCCCATTAGCCTAATAAGCCTGGTCTGCAAGGCCATGGAACGTATCATCATGGAACTTATAAGCAAAGACATTGATCGCCAAGCTCTAGAACCCACCCAGTTTAGGTTTGTAAAAGGCAGATCATGTCTCTTAAACCTGATAGACTTCTTTGAAGCAGTCACCAAAGCTGTAGACAAGGGTAAGGTAGTTCACACAGCCTATCTAGATCTCGCCAAGGCTTTTGACATCATCCCCCACTCTTGAATTAGGGATTTATACCTAGTTTAGTGAGTTTTTCTATGTCACAAGATGGGTTGCCAACTGGCTCACTGACAGAACCCACACTGTGAAAGTAGCAGACTCCAAATCCGACTTTAGGCCAGTGACAAGTGGAGTACCACAGGGTTCAGTCCTGGGTCCTCTCCTGTTTGGTGTCTACTTTTCTGAAGTACAGGCCAACACAGAAGGTCTTTGGCTAACAAAGTTCTCAGATGACTGCAAACTAGGAGCCACAATCGAAACTCCTAACGGTGTGGACATCCTACAAGAGGGTCTCACTGAGACAGATGCCTGGTGTCCATGCCATAGCCTCAAGCTCATGCCATAGCCTCAAGCTCAATGCCAAAAAGTGCATTGTCATCCCCTTTGGTAAAAACTCTGTACCCATGAGCTACCACATAGGTGGTAGTCTACTTAACACTGAAAGTGTGATGAGACCTTGGGACACAGGTGGACAGCAGTCTCTCCTTTGATAATCACATTGCCACAGTAAGGAAATCCTTCTATGTGGCACATCTGATCACAAAAGGTTTCTCATCCAGGAAAAAAAGAAGTCATTGTTCCCCTCTACTAGTCACTCATTAGACCCATTATAGAGTAAAACGCCCCTTTTGGCATGTACCTCACAAGACATCTACAGCAACTGGAAAGGCCGCAGAAATACCTCACAAAGAGGATTACCGGCCTCAAACAGATGCCCTACGCAGACTGTCACATAAAACTCAAGCTTTACTCTGTCGCATATCGCCTACTCAGAGGTGATCTCTGCCTAACATACAGAGCTATGTCAAACTCAGAGCTGTTGGACATGCTCCACTTAAAGAAATCCCAATCCCTCCGACCTACATGCTCTTGGGACCTAAACCTTGTCACCACATTAAACAGAACATGCTGGAGGGATAGATTCCTGTCCCAGAGACTTCCCATACTCTGGAACAAACTACCTATCCGTATTAAACAAAACTCCTCATTAGCACTCTTCAAGAGGAATCTTGATGATTGGATGGGTAACGGGAAATTCACCCTGGGGATCACCTCTGTGGCTCTGCTCGACAGGGGCACAGGAAAATAATTTTCTTGAGTGCCGAAAGCCAGGGTATCTTTTTGGCTGGGCTTGTATAGGCCCTAGGGCCAATAGCATAGTACCTACCTATGAGCCTATGTCTTTTCCTTCTCACATACCTTCTCTACAGGACCGCAGAGTCCTCTCAGTATGTCCAACAGGAGACCCCCCCCCTTCTGAAAGTTTCCCAGACTACACCACTGATAATCACTTGGAAGAGTACTTGCAAGAGGAAGCATCTGGACTCCCCAGAGGAGTCAATCACATCTGATACTGATCTCGATTAAGGAGAAAGAGTCCCCATGGTCACCTCCTGAAGATGTCTCTTTTGAAGACATCCTGGAAATATTAAAGCAGAGAGGTCACTGGCAGTCCCCATACCCTTCAGTGGAGGAGTTGTCCGTATAACTGAAGGCTTTCGAGTCTTGCCCCTCAATGCCTTGGGTGACTCCTCCTTCTGATGAGGTTATTTAGTTTCTCTCTCATTAGGCTTGGGAGACCCCAGATTCCATAGAGCCAACTCCAAGGAGGTCAAATAAGTACATTACTGCCACCCAAGGACAAGCCATCCTTAAAGGCATAGCAGTTGAGACCATGGTCATGGTAGTGGCCACTAAAAAGGAAATATCGGAGAGCAGTTCCTCTATCCATCTTCCGAATAAGGAATCCAGGACCATGGATAGGTATAGGAAGCCCGTCTTGTCATCAGTGACCTTTGCCTTAAAGTCACTGAACCACTTGACCCACTTTACCAGATTACAGACTGATCTGGTGAAGGAGCTTTGATTCCCTCCAAGGAGCTGTAGCTAATTTGGTGGCAGATGGTCACCACTCAGCTCACCATCCTCTGTATAGTCGTAAACTCTTCCATGAGAGACTCTTTTTATGCAGCAGATGGAACGAGTAGTGCTGCAGGTTCAGGTATCTCTCTCAGGAAGCAGGCCTGGATGCACCTTTGCGATTTCACAGAGCCCTTCAAGTCTTCATTTATTAATGCCCCTTTTGATGGCTCTTTTCTTTTTGGGGCGAAGTAAAAGAAACTCTCTCTTACCAGGTGAGAACAGGAAGGGGAGGCCTTGTCTGCTGTTGGAGTATGTTTTTCCACACCTACCAGACCCTTTCCCAAAGGTCAGAGAGGTAGTGGGAATACGTGGTTCAGAAAATCACAAAGGTCTTTCCAGGACACACAGGGTGAAAGTTCACCTAGAGGCAGAGGAGGGAACAATAATGGAGGACGCTGCCCTAGCGGCATTGAAGACCTGCAGAGTCAGGGCTCTAGAGAATTTTTCTTTTGGTGGGCCCTTTCAATGCTCCTGAAGGGATGCCTGATTGCTCGCCTCTGGAGGCAGTCGGGGGGGGGGGGATGGGGCTATTGTTCCTCCACTGCAAAACCTAGCAAGAGATGAGCGACAGATGGGTGCAGGACATAATATCCAGGGGGTATATTATTCCCTTTTCCTTCCTCACTTCTGTAAATTAAATCTGGTCCAGACATTCCACCCAGTCAGAAGGAACAAGCAACATTAAAAATTCAAAAGTTGCTAAGAAAGAGTCATCCAAGAAGTCTCTGCAGACCAGAGAGGATCTGGAACTTACTCAAGATTCCTTTTAGTTCCAAAGAAAACAGGGGACTGGAGACCCATCCTGGATCTTGGCAATCTAAACAAATCTGTGAAAAAGACAAAGTTCCAGATGGTGACACTGCAGTCGATGCTTCCATTTCTGGAAAAAGACAATTGGATGTGCTCTGTAGACCTTCAGGATGCGTACTACCACATACAAATGGAAAGGCGATCCAGATGGCACTTGCGCTTCTGGCTAGGAGCCAGCCCCTTCCAGTTTTGAGCTCTGCCCTTTGGACTCACTACAGCCCCCAGAGTGTTCACCAAATGCATATCAGTAGTGGTGGCTCACCTGAGACGCAGAGGAATCCGGGTGTTTCCGTATCGGGACAACTGGCTCATAACCGCCTCGACCAGGCATCTTCTGCTACAAGCCAGGGACTATACTCTATAACTCTGTTCAGTTATTACCATAAGTTACGAAAAATCTGCTCTAGGGTCATGTCTGTGCTTGGCCTTCATAGGAGCAGAGATAAACACAACTACAATGATAGCAAAACTTCCACATGACAGAGTAGAGGATCTTTGCCATTATGTAAAATTGTTAATCAGAAAGTAATGAGCGTCTGTCAGACTAGTTCTCCAAGTACTGGGAAAAAATGGCTGCTTGAATTGTTCTCATTCCCTTAGCTTGTCTTCACATGAGAATACTTCAGTGGTTACTTTCGACACAATGGTCAGTTCTAGAACTTCCTATTAAGCACAAAATCAGAATAACCAATTCCTGCAAAAAGGATCTCTAGTGGTGGATTTACTCTCTTCTGGTGTCTCAAGGTAGTCACTTTATCCCCCCTCATCCACAAGCCACAGTGACCACAGAAGGGTTCCAGATTTGGGGGGGGCATTATGCCTGAGTTCAGTTCAGAGCATCTGGAAAAAATATGAGGCTCATTTGCACATAAACATTCTGGAGATGAGAATGGTTCTTCTGGTGTTGCAACCTGTTGCAACCATTTCAGGACTCCCTCCCTCTAGAAACGATAGCAATCTAATCAAACATGTCTGTGGTTTGGTACATAAACTGGGGAACCAGGTCCTACCCCCTTTGTGGAGAAGCCCTAAGGGTCTGGCAATGGGCAATCCACTTTGAACCGCTTTCTGATAGCAATGCACATTCTGGGGAGATCCAGTGTAATTGCAGACAGATTGTACAGCACCATATTATGGCCACACGAGCGGTCCCTCAATCAGAAAGTTGTGGAAGAGGTATTTCGAAAACTGGCCAGCCTTCCTGCGACCTCTTTGCATTGCCCACCACTGCCAAATGCAGCAACTATTTTGACCTGACCCCCCCCCCCTTTGCAGGGGAGTCACCAAGGGATGGACTTGTTTACGGCTGGCCCTCTGGACTTCAGGCTTTTCCACTAATTCCTCTAGTACGTGAAGTTTTGCAGAATGCAGGTCTGTTGGAGACTATAGTAATCCTAATTGCTCCCTACTGGCCTTGCTGGCTTCTGTTCTTCAGCCTCTTAAACGGGATGAACCATGGATTCTGGACCCTGCTCCGGACCTTCTGACTCGCCCATCAGGGATGGTTTATCTTAGTCTGGACAATCTCAAATTGACAGCTTGGTTGCTCCAGTTCCCCTGATTGCCGTGTTTCCTCTCCTTTCATCTCCAGTAAAACATACATGTTAAGTTGTCTGTCTCGCCTTCATTCTTGCTGGATGGGTTCGGAGCCGATCCTCGGCTCCGACTCGGCCAATACTAAAGCTCGAGAGTTAATTCCACCGGCTCGAGGCTCCCCTATATCCAACAATGCTAGGCGGTAACTACTCAGATCTCGTTTGCCGCTTAGCTGATGAGGTGCTTTTCTACCGGCTCTGGCAGGTTAGTGAAAAATTATTCTATTTTCACAATCTTTAGACCCCTATTACTTTATTAGTATAACTTTTAGTTTTAATTATCCTTTTCCTTGAATCGATTCACCTCTTTTGCCCATAATCCCTCCCTTTATTCCCCTTTAACTTTAGGCCCTTCCCCTCCTTCTCCTAGTCCTTTAGTGTGACTGGAATTTAATATTTTCTTAAAGGCGTGTGTGTGTGTGTGTGTGTGTGTGTGTGTGTGTGTGTGTGTGTGTGTAGCCAGACTCCTCAGTCAGCGGCTGTTTCTGTCCCTCAATGTGTTCCTCCTCCGACTCCTTTGAGCTCGGAGCCGGGGCTCATCGGAGCAGTGACTGGCGGTGCGTTGGATCCGATACCTTCCCTTTCGGCTCCGTCGTCTGCTCCGATCTCCTCTTTGGAGGGATCTCGGCGCCAAGCTTCCCTCGTCTGCTTCGAGGGGGCGAGTGGCATCAGACCCTTGTCCGACCCTGCTCTCCCCCTCGGTGCGTCGGCGCTGGTGAGTTCGGCTCCGACATCGGCCTTGGAGCCGTCCCTGTCGGTGCCGGGGGGGGGGGTTCCTGTTCTCTTCGGAGCGGGGACCTCCGACCTTGCCCGATAGGGGTGCCTTCGAGGTCATGCGGAGTGTGCTAGAACTAGTGTCTGCCCCACAGTCTGCTCCGTCAGCCCCTCCATCATCAGTGCCTGCGGTGATTTCTACTCACCCCCTTGCTTCAGACCACAGAGAGCCAACTCCTCAAGTTTCCCCATTGGGAATTTACTCCTCTTCCGAGGCCTCTCCTGACCCGGTAGGAGAACCCCCTAGGAAGAGGCAGTGCAAGAGGAAGCACATTGACTCCCCTGAGTCTATCACCTCTGACACTGACTTAGAGGAATCTGAAGGTTCCCCTCGATCCCCCTCTGAGGATGTCTCCTTTGCTGACATCCTTGAGATCCTGAAACAGAGGGGGAACTGGCCAGCCCTTAACCCTTCAGAGGATAAGTTAGTGTACCTTGAGGCGTTCGGCTCTCGCCCTTCTCCCTCCTGGGTGTCCCCTCCCTTTGACCCCTTATGGAAGTGGTGGCAAGGAAGGCCTGGACGGCTCCTGATTCAGTGGAACCCACCACGAGGAGGCCGTCTAAGTTTATTACTGCCCCTAGAGATAAAGATTTTTTATTTAAAGGTGTCCCCGTTGATGCCATGGTGGTGGCCGCGGCCACTAAGGAGTTAGCCGATCCTTCGGTACCTGTCCATCCTCCTAATAAGGAATCTAGGACCATGGACAGGTACGGTAAGCGGATGTTCTCATCAGCGACCTTTTCAATGCGGTCGCTGAACTACTTGTGTCACTTCACTCGTCTCCGGAGAGATTTACACAAGGATATGAGTGAAGAGGTAAAGGATCCAACAGCTGAGGGGTTCCAAGACAGAATGAACTCCCAGTTGGCAACCCTGAACTCCATCGTTAACTCCTCCATGCGGCTTATCTCATATGCTGCGGATGGGGCGAGTAGAGCCGCAGGCACAGGCGTTGCCTTACGACGTCACGCCTGGATACGGCTGTGCAACTTTGCGGACCCTTTCAAGGCGTCCTTCACCAATTCCCCCTTTGATGGATCATCCTTGTTTGGCCCTCAGGTGAAGGATACATTGACTAGGTGCGAGGTGGAAGGTAAGACTCTCTCTGCCGTGGGAGTCCGTTTTTCTACCCCTTCTAGGCCTTATCCCAAAGGTCAGAGGGGAGGAAAAATGTGGTTCCGCAAACAAACCCAGGGAGTCTCATCTGACGCACAAGGTCGATTCCCCTCTAGAGGCAGAGGGAGGAATAACAATAGACGCCGCCCTAGAGGCAGAGGAGGTCCACAAAATTTCTGTGATAAACCCTTTCAGCATCCCTGAGGAGCTGCCCGGCTGTCCACCTTCAGAGGCAGTCGGGGGAAGATTATCCCTGTACCCAAAAGCCTGGCTTTCCCTTACACAAGACAAATGGGTGCAGTCGATCATATCCAAGGGTTACAAAATTCCCTTTATTCACATTCCATCCCAACCCAGAGGATCCCTTCCAGACGTCCCACCCAGTCTAGGGGAATAAGCAGCACTAGAAATTTCAAAGCTGCTATCAAAAAGAGCTATCCAATCAGTCCCAGCAGACCAACAAGGATCCGGAATCTACTCCAAATTCCTTTTGGTACCAAAGAAAACAGGGGACTGGAGACCCATACTGGATCTCAGCAACTTAAACAAGTATGTCAGAAAAACAAAATTCCGGATGGTCACGCTACAGTCCATTCTATCCTTCTTGGGTCAGGACAATAGATCTTCAGGACGCGTACTACCATATCAAGATGAACAGACGCTCCAGGAGATTTCTCCGCTTCAGGCTGGGAGCCAGTCACTACCAGTTCAGAGCCCTGCCCTTTGGTCTCACTACAGCCCCCCCGAGTGTTTACCAAATGCATGGCAGTGGTCGCGGCTCACTTGAGACATCAAGGATTCCAGGTGTTTCCATATTTAGAAGACTGGCTCCTTACTGCCACCACCAGACATCAACTTCTTCTATCCAGAGACTTCGCTATCCAAACTTGCCAAGCTCTAGGCATTTCAATAAATTTCGAAAAATCTGCCTTGTCAGTCTATTACCTTTATAGGCGCCACATTAGACACACTCAATCTTTCAGCCAGACTTAGAGGAGAGAGTGTCAGACATCCACAAACAAGTTTACCTTCTCTTACATGCAACAAAGTCAAAGCCAGACTAGTTTTGAAGGTATTAGGACTCATGGCAGCAGCTATCCCCCTTCTCCCCTTGGCTCGCTTCCACATGAGGATCCTCCAATGGATGCTGTTTACTCAATGGTCCTTCCAACAGCTCCCGATGTCCCACACCATATTGATAACTCAATCATGCAAGAATCAACTGTCTTGGTGGATCACACCACCTCAGGTTCTCCAAGGAAGACCCTTCACTCACCCCCCCCCCCCAGTCGCCACGTTGACAACAGACGCCTCCCTGATCGGATGGGGGGGGCATTATCAGGGCAGGACAGTCCAGGGCACATGGCAACCTTTCGAGTGCCACTTGCACATAAATGTCTTAGAGATGAGAGCAGTGCTTTTAGCGTTGCAAGCCCTTCACGACTCTCTTCCCACTGGGACTATTGCAATTCAGATGGACAACATGTCCGTAGTGTGGTACATCAACAAATAAGGCGGAACCAGATCATACCCCTTATGTCGAGAAGCACTCAGACTTTGGCAATGGGCGATCTCTTCTCAGCGTTTTCTGGTAGTAACGCACATTCCCGGGAAGTCCAATGTGATTGCAGACAAGCTGAGCAGGGCAATTCTCATGCCCCACGAGTGGTCTCTGAAGAAATCAGTACTGGAAGAAGTGTTCCAACGATGGGGCCAGCCTTGCTGCGATCTTTTTGCTACTCCCCAAAACAGCAAGTGTCACGACTTCTTCATTCTCTTCCCGTTACCAGGCCATCCCACCAGAGACGCTCTAGTCCACGATTGGCCCCGGGGACTTCTGTATGCTTTTCCCCCTTTTCCACTGATAACTCAACTAATTCAGAAAGCCATCTCCTTGAGAGTGACAAAGATCCTCATTGCCCCTTACTGGCCTCAACAGATATGGTTTCCGTTCCTTCATCGTTACCTTTTGGAGCAGCCATGGCATCTGGACCCAGTGCCAGATCTGTTGACCCACCAATCGGGCCAGCTGCACCAATCTCTTCATTCTCTCAACCTCACAGCGTGGTTTCTCTGATTCCGACCTTAGCCAGGCTTCCCTTAATATCTCGCTGGGTCAGAGATATCTTGATAGCCTCTCATAAATCTTCTACCCGGAAGATTTATAATAGCAAATGGAAACGCTTCTCCTTTTGGGCAACATCAAAAAATATAGATCCCTTCATTGCACCTATACAGTCTATTCTAGACTTTCTAGCAGAACTCTTTAATTTAGGCTCTTCTTCATCTACCATTAGAGTTCAGTTGGCTTCTATATCTAATTATCATGTAGGTGTCTCGGAGTCTAGCATCATGGCTCACAAGCTCTGCAAAGCCTTTTTAAGGGGCGTTTTTCTTCTCAAACCTCCAATCAAAGATCCTCCGCCTCAATGGGACTTGAACTTGGTTCTGGCATCCTTAATCCTTCCCCCTTTCGAACCAGCGGCTTCATGTTCTCTGAAGTTGCTTTCATGGAAGACACTTTTTCTAGTAGCCATAACTTCAGCGAGAAGGGTATCTGAACTCCATGCTCTGTGCAGTCGCCCTCCTTACTTAGTGTTTCACAAAGATAGGGTATCCCTCCGTAATAATCCATCCTTTTTACCTAAGGTTTCCTCTCAAACAAACCTAAACCAAACTATTGATCTCCCCGTCCTTTTCCCTAACTATTCCAACAGGTTGGAACAAAAGCTACATTTTCTGGATGTTCACCGCCAACTTAGATATTATTTAGACAGGACTAAACAATTCAGGAAATCTGATCAGCTTTTTCTATCATACGCGGAAGGGAAATTGGGCCTTCCAGTTACTAAAGTTTCCCTTTCTAGATGACTCCCCTCTACAATTACCTTCATCTATGAGATCAGGCATCAAACACTACCTTCAAGACCTAGAGCTCATTCAACTAGGGCATTAGCTACATCCGTAGCTTTTCAGGACAGGCTGCCAATAGATTCCATTTGTGCAGCAGCCACTTGGGCTTCTCCTCATACCTTAATTTCACATTACAAATTGGACATGGTCTCCAGAAACCGTGCCAACTTTGGTTCCACTGTTCTCAAGAGTCTGTTCCGATAGGCCACCCGGGATAAGGTGCTAGGGACGTGGTCCCATCCAGCAAGAATGAAGGTGAGAGAGACAACTTAACATTAAGAAGTTATGTACCTACCATAACGGTCCATGTTAGTTGTCTTCTTTTCGCCTTCTTTCTTGCATCCCACCCTCCTTCCCCCAAGCCTGGACAGACCAATAGGAATTCATTTTGTGATCTTCCTCTGGAAGAGTTTCATTCCCACACGTTCTACCACCTCTATTTCCCCTTTTGTTAGGTCTGGGATACCTTACACTCTGGTTTATATAGAGGTGGGTTACCCTTCTCCATGCTATGGAGACTAGAATTGCTTGGTCTAGCTATCAAACGAGATCTGAGTAGTTACCGCCTAGCATTGTGGGATATAGGGGAGCCTCGAGCCGGTGGAATTAGCTCTCGAGCTTTAGTATTGGCAGTCGGGCCGAGGATCGGCTCCGAACCCATCCAGCAAGAAAGAAGGCGAGAAGAAGACAACTAACATGGAACGTTATGGTAGGTACATAACTTCTTATTTTATCTTCCCATAAATCATCTACACATAAATTGTACAAAGGTAAATGGAAAAGATTTGTTTCATGGGCCATTTGTAATCGTATAGACCCCTTTACTGTGTCCATACATTCTATTCTAGAATTTTTGGCAAAACTTTTCAGTGAGGGTGCTACTGCAGTCACTATTAAGAGTTCAGTTGGCAGCAATTTCAAATTTTCGTATAGGACAAAATGATTCTGGAATCATGTCACAGACTTTGTAAGGCATTCTTGAAACGAACTACAGTGATGAGAGACCCCCATACAAAAACCTGGCATCACCTTGGTATCTGAGTTTTGTTTTGTCGAACATTCTCTGTCCACCCTTTGAACCATCTGCTACCTGTGAATTGAAGCGTCTCTTGGAAAACACTCCTCTTAGCAGCTATTACTTCAGCAAGGAGAGTTTTGGAATAACAAGCTTTGTCTGCCAAGCCACCATATCTAGTATTTCATAAGGACAGAGCTTCTTTATGCACTAATCCCTCTTTCCTGCCCAAAGTTGTGTCTGAAAGTAACCTCAGTCTATCAAGCTACCAGGTTTCTTCTCAAACTTACAAAATAAAGGGGAATATTCATTGAATCTTCTGGATGTTCATAGATCATTACGTTTCTACTTGCACAGAACTTCATGAATCAGAAAATCAGATCAGCTCTTTATTTCTTATTCTGATATTAGAAAAGGCCTACCAGTGTCCAAAGTTACCTTGCCTAAATGGCCTTCACAATGTATATCCATCTAGTTTTAAGAACAAAACTTTTGCTACTCCTTTTAGAGTTCATTCCACTAGGTCAGTAGCTACTTCTGTAGCCTTTCAAGTTAGGTTACCTTTAGGTAATGTCTGCGCTGCAGCAACATGGACAAAACCTCATACCTTTATTACCCATTACAAAGTGGATTTGGCCTCTTGGAGTAGAGCAGCTTTTGGTTCTGTGGTTCTGAGGAATATTCTCCCATGAGCCAGGCAAGAATCGGGTAGCTTGGAACGCGGTCCCATCAGTGAGAACAAAGACTAGATTGACAACATCACATAAAGAAGTTATGTACTTTGTCATAATGTTCCATGTGTGTTGCCCATCTCGACCTTTATTCTCACAACCCACCCTGCCTATACTCCTGGGAGACCGCGTAACACTAATTGGGAGTTATAGGACATTCTAGTCTTAGAGACAATTTGTCTGTTAATCTGTGGAAGCAGTTACTGCTGTTTAACTTGTCAAGGGTAAACAAGATCTAAGGAAGTTGGGGAGCTGCATTATGGGTAAGGGAGAGTGCCCTCGAGCTTTGCTGAAGGCCTTGAGCCTTTTTAAAAGGCAGAGACTGATCTCTTGAAGGAAAAAAAAAAAAAAGGATCTGAACTAAAAACTCCTTTCTAGATATGTTTTAGGGAAAGTAGAAAGTGAAGATTTTATGGAGTACACAGGTGTAAACTTGACACTCTCTAGCTGTAGTCATTTGTAAGTGATGCATAATATATAAATTGCATTAAACAGGTGTAGTACTAAAGGTAAAGTGCACAGAGGCTTACGGTCTGGCCTCTGATCACAACTGTTCTTTGTGTTTGATATACGGATGCAAATAAATGCACCTCAAGAGTGAAGCTCAAGAGGTGAAAATTGGCATCCGTGTTGGGAACACACAATAGTAGGTTATGATCAGAGACACCATTGTAATTAGTTGTAGTGCATTGAGCTTTTTCTGCTCCATGTACTACTAGTTACAGAGAAACACAGCTGGATAAATCCAAGAGAATGACTTGGTATTTTATGAAGGTTTTTTGATCTTTGAATTAAATCTGTTAAGAAAATGCAGATAATGAAGCTACCTGTGGGAAAAAGTTTCATCAAGTTTTAAATTAGTCATGGAATGTATTTGCATGGGATTCCCTGAAAAGAAACTTTGTTAAATTAGCATATCCTTGTGGAAAATAACTTGAAGTAAAGCTTCTGTCATCACTGTTTTTTGATGTTTTTTATATTTCTCTTTGTGTCCTGGAGCAAGTGGCAGCAGTCAGTGATATTTAGTTGCTAAGGACCCCCCCCCCCAAAAAAAAAGGTGTCGGAAATGAATTTTTCTTTAGAGACTTAGCTTTGGATACTCTACTGCAGAGGTTATCAAAAAGAGTGATGAGAGGGCCTGCTGATTTAGGGAATCTCTCTCTGATTTTTTCAGCCTGCCTCTTCTAAATTGTCCAAGGGATTTTCTGATCCCTTGTTGAATTTTGGCAGGAAACAAAATAAGCAGTGTCATAGAATGCTGATAAGCAGATGTTTAAAAAAACAATGGCAGAGATGTTCTAAAAAGAAAGCTGCACCCGCCCCACCAGAACAAAGGGCAGTCAAATAAGGCAGAATGACTGTAAGGGACCTTGTCCACAAGCATCCTGGCAGTCCCTTGTCCCTTCCAGAAAATGTGAAGTTCCAGATGTTATATAGTCCTATCTCGCCTCCATTATTACATGTGGGTTCGGAGCTGATCCTCTGCTCCGACTTGGCCGCTTAGAAGGCCTGAAAACTTCTGATTGGCTTATGGCTAATAGGTATCCCATGATGCATGCGCACATTCCCCAGATCTCGTTTGCCGCGTCTTCAGTCGGAAGCTTCTTTTGGTTGGCCGTGGCTAAGTGATTTAGTTCTTTATTATTCTGCTTGTTAGAAGTTTTTAACTTATTGTGAAGTGCTTTTCTTATTGCTGTTAGCCTTATTGTGATAACCGATTGTGTCAATTTAACCGGACTTGACTTTTTCCTGGATTTGACTTTTCTGCTATAAAATTTTGGGCCTGTTGGCCTTTTTTGTGTGTGCGTTTGACTAAACCATTTTACTTAGAGGTATTAGTCTGTTCCTCTTTCCTTTACACTAGGTTTCTTTAAGTTCGAGAACCTAGTAAAACTTCCCTTGGTTGTTTGTTGTGAGAAATAGGGCTAGATCTGTTTAAGTTAGAGGATCTAGTTCATCTCTTGTTGAGCGAGTGTGCTTTAGTTCTCTTCAATCGCCTATTGAGACTGCCATTATTTCTAAAGAACTTAAAGAGCATAAACTGTTAGGATTTAAAAAATGTACTAAATGCTCTCAAAAAACGTCCATCACTGATGGACATAGCTTCTGTGTGTACTGTTTAGGGGACATACATCTTCAAGAGACTTGTCTCTTTTGCCATTCTTTAAGTCCTAGAATGCTCCAGGAATGGAAGAATAAGTTGATTCTAAAAGGATTGTTAAAACCTTCTTTCGAGGAAGACCTAGCCAGTGTGTCCTCCACTGCTAGGTTGCATTCTTCCAGTAAAGATAAGGGCAAGACCTCCAAAAGGCCTTCTCCAGCCTCAAATTCCGTCTCTGAACCTCCACAGAAGTGACCTAAATCGGAGATGGTCTCTGTCTCTTCGGCTCCACTGTCCTCTGAGACTATCGACGTTCTGGACATGGACATTCCAGTGTTGGCACCGATCACCAGCAGTCCTCTTTGGAGCCGGTCTACAAACATTCCACCGGTCTCCCCTACTTTAAAATAACCTATATTACAGAGAGCGAGGTCTCCAACACTGTCCTCCAGATTCTCCAGGAGCTTTTCTGAAGAAGTCATCGAGAGAGTGGTTCTCAGACTCCTTAAGTCGTTGGCCTTGCCAAAATATTTATCGGCTCTGACCACTTCTGTCTCTGAGTAGACTCCTATTACCGGCTCTGCTCTTTTTCCTCCTCCAACCCAGATTGGGCCTTTGGAGCTGATGCTGTCAGTACCGACAACAGTGGTGTCCTCTGCTCCAGCACCACGAGTGGTTGTCTCGGAGCTGAGCCCAGCTCCGACACTGTCAGCGCCGTCCGAAGTGTCTAGGGTCTGAAGCTCTTCGGTTGGGCCCGAGGGGGACACTTGGAACCGAACCTCTTTGGTGCCAAGTCTTCCTCTTGGTGCGTCGGCCCAAGTGAGCTTGAACCCTACATCGTTCTCGGAGCCGATTCCTTTGGAGCCATCTGTGCCTACACTCTCCTTGGAGCAGGGGTGTCGTTCGGAGCTGGAGGAATCTGCTTTTGTGAAGATGAGGAGCATGTTGGATAGTTCATCCGTACCAATTAGGAGTAGCGAGGCTATACTCCCTCAAGTGTCGACTACGGTCTCAGCATTCTCTCTCCCCCGGGATGGTAGAGACTCGCAGCTTCAGGGTGGTCCCCGATTTTCCAAGGCCTCCCCAGAAGACCCCACTGATGTTCCCCCTTGGAAGAGATCATGTAAGAGGGAGCATGTGGACTCCCTTGATGAGTCTGACATCTGACATTGACCTCGATGATTCGGAGGGGTCCCCTAAGTCTTCCTCTGAAGATGTCTCCTTTGCAGACATTTTGGGGATCCTCAGGCAGAAAGGTGGCTGGCCCACTGTTACCCCTTCCGATGAGGAGTCAGTGTACCTGAAGGCTTTTGGATCTCAACCCTCAGCGTCATGGGTGTCTCCTCCATTTGATGAATTGCTAGATCTCGTGAGTCAGAAGGCATGGCAGACTCCCAGTGCCGTGGAACCGGTCCCCAGGAGGCCAAATAAATTTCTCTCTGCCCCTAAGGACAACGTTTTTATCTAAGGGTTTACCTGTTATGCCATGGTGGTGGCGGCGGCCACTGAGAAGGAGCTAGCAGAGACTACTTCTATCCATCCACCTAATAAGGAATCCCGAACGATGGATAGGTACGGGAAGCGTATCTTCTCTTCAGCGGCTTTTACACTTTGAACGCTGAACTATCTGTCACATTTTATGAGACTTAAGAGAGATCTCTTAAAGGAGTTAGGAAATGCTCTTCAGGGTACCTCGTCTGAATCAGTCCCATCTACAGTATCGGCTCAGTTGGCTACCCTCACATCTATTGTTAACTCCTCCATACGGCTGATCTATGCAACTGATGGTGCGAGTAGGGTGGCGGGTTCAGGAGTCTCATTAAGGAGATATTCCTGGATGTGTCTATGCAACTTTGCTGAGCCTTTCAAGTCTACCTTCCCCAATGCTCCCATGGACGGATCCTCTCTTTTTGGACCCAAGGTGAAAGATACCCTCACCAGGTGTGAGCAGGAAGGAAAGAGACTCTGCCGTGGGAGTCCGTTTTACCATTCCTTCTAGACCTTACCCTAAAGGTCAGAAGAGCGGCAAAATGTGGTTCAAGAATTCACAGAGACCTTTCCAGGACACACAAGGTGATTCCTCCTTCAGAGGCAGGGGAGGAGGAAATAATGGTAGACGTCACCCTGGAGGCAGGAGAGGCCTACAGAATCGGGGAGGTTGTGATTCCTTTCATGACTGTCACTCAGTGTTCCTGATGTGGAAACCCAACTGGTACTCTGGAGCTGGTCGGGGGTCGCCTGTCCTTGTACCCATCTCACTCGAGACAAGTGGGTACAAGACATCATTACCAGAGGTTACTCTGTACCCTTTTCCCATCCACCACGCCCTCCCAAAAGGATCCCAGATGTACCACCCAATCACAGGGATCAAGCGGCTATAGAGATAGAAAAGCTGCTATTAAAAAGAGCCATCCAAAAGGTCCCAACAGACCAGACAAGATTCGGAACATAACTCCAGGTTCTTTTTAGTTCCAAAAAGAACAGGGGACTGGAGACCCATCGTAGACCTCAGCAGGTTAAACGAGCCTGTAAAGAAGTCCAAGTTCCGAATGGTCACTCTACAATCCATACTCCCTTTGTTGGGGAGAGAGAGCTAGATGTGCTCAATAGATCTGTGGACAAAGCATCAAGGAACTACCTACGCTTCCAGCTGGGAGCCAATCATTACCAGTTTCGGGTGCTGCCCTTTGGTCTCACCACAGCCCCCCGGGTGTTCACCAAGTGCATGGCAGTAGTCACAGCTCATTTGTGGCGTCAGCGAATCCAAGTATTTCCATACCTGGACGATTGGCTCCTGACCGCCACCACCAGGCTTCGCCTAATTCAATCGAGAGATTCCACAATCAAGCTCTGTTCCCAGTTGGGAATCTCGATGAACTGGGAAAAATCCTTTTTTTTTTTGACCACTCAATCTATAACTTTTATAGAAGCAAACATAGACACGGTCGAGATGACAGCCAGACTGCCTGCAGACCAGAATACAGAATCTTGTGCAACAAATTTACAGAGTACTGCCCCTTCAAAGAGTCAAAGCGAAGGTGGTATTGCAGCTTCTCGGGACTATGGCGTCAACCATAACCTTGGTACCTTTAGCAAGACTACATATGAGAATACTCCAATGGCTCCTGTCGTCCCAGTGGTTGTTTCAACAGTTGCCTCTATATCATCAGATCCTGATTACAGATTCTTGCAGAAAGGACCTATGCTAGTGGATTCAACCAGGTCATCTTACCAGAGGGACTCCATTTGTACCGCACCAACCCGTTGCCACTGTGACCACGGATGCCTCTCAGGGGGGGGGGGGGCATTATCTTGCAGGAGGCCCATCTGCATATCAGTGTCCTAGAGATGAGGGCGGTGCTTCTAGCATTGCAAGCACTTCACGACTTTCTCCCTCTAGGGACGATGGCTATCCAGACCGACAACATGTCGGTCGTCTGGTATCTAAACAAACAAGCTGGGACCAGATCATACCCCTTATGTCGACAGGCCATGCGAGTTTGGAATTGGGCGATTTTCTTCCCAGCGCTTTCTCATTGCAACGCACATCCCAGGGACTTCCAACGTAATAGCGACAAGCTAAGCAGGGCAATATTATTACCTCATGAATGGTCCTTGAACCAGAAAATAGCCAGTATGATCTCTCACAAGTGGGGACAACCCTGCTGTGACCTCTTTGCCAGTCCCATCAACACCAAATGCAGCACCTTTTTCTCTCTCATCCCCCCTCCGGGGGAGTCTCCAAGAGATGCACTAGTCCACAAATGGAACTCCTTTATGCTTTTCCTCCTTTTCCACTCGTCCCCAAGGTCATACAGAAAGCGATGCTGTTGGGAAGCAAGATGATCCTCATCACTCCTTACTGGCCTTGTCAGATTTGGTTCCCTTTCCTCAAGCCTCACCTGTTGGACTGCCCATGGACCCTGGACCCAGTGTCAGACCTCCTGACACACGTTGGGTTCTCTTTACCCCAGTCTCCACACACTCAAGTGACAGCATGGCTGCTCCTGTTCTATCCCTAGTCAGGCTTCATGATTTGTCTCCAGCTGTAACTCGTATTATTACCTCTTCTCACAAGTCTTCCACCAGAAAATTGTATCATAGTAAATGGAAGAGATTTTTCATATGGGCACACAATAGAGAAGTTGATCCATTTACAGCTCCCATTACTATTGGTGAAAGAGTTCAGAAAGAAACTCTAGAACAAGGTTCAGTGGCTGCTACACTCAGAGTTCAACTTGCAGCAATATCTAATTTTCATGTGGGGATTAATGATTCCAGTCTTATGTCTCTCAAACTGTGCAAATCCTTTCTTAAGGGTTCCATGATAAGACCTCCTGTGCAAAACCCCATTCCTCCTTGGGACCTGAATCTAGTTCTGTCTAGACTTATTTTGCCACCCTTTGAACCAGCCCATAGTTGTCAGTTGAAGTTTCTGTCTTGGAAGACTCTGGTAGCAATAACCCCAGCCAGGCGAGTTTCTGAATTACAGGCTCTGTCTGTTCCATACTTAATTTTTCACAAAGATAGGGTCTCTCTCCGGACCAACCCTTCTTTTATTCCTAAAGTCTGTTCTCAGTTTCACTTAAACCAAACAATTGAATTGCCAGTGTTCTTCCCTAATCACTCCAATAAAGCAGAGTATACATTCCACCAATTGGATGTACACCGGCAACTATGTTTCTATATCCACCGGACCAGAGAATTTAGAAAATCAGAACAGCTGTTTATTTCTTTTCCTGAGGTGAGAATGGGCTTGTCAGTTTCCAAGGTTGCATTTTCGAACTGGATCTCTAGTTATATTTCCTTTATTTACAGTTCTCAAGGAGAGGAGTTACCCTTTAAAGTTAAAGCGCATTCCACCAGGTCCTTCTCTACTTGTGCTGTTTTCCAAGCCAGGACACCTATTGATAGTATTTGTGCAGCAGCAACATGGTCTACCCCTCATACCTTCATTTCCCATTATAAATTGGATTTGACTTCCAGGTGTAGAGCTTTGTTTGGTTCCACGGTACTCAGGAGTATCTTCCAGTGAGCCACCCATTCAAGATGTTAGGGACGCTGTCGAGATAGGACTACATAACATAAAGAAGTTATGTACTCATCATAACGTTCCATGTATGTAGTCCATCTCGCCGAACATTATTACAAACCCACCCACCAGCCCCCTTCCTGGAGGATCTGGATACAGTTTTTTTTTCCCTTTCTACAGTGGTTTTTGCCACAAGGGCTCCTTTTATTACAGTTTATTCTTCCGGACCTTTGTTCCTTTTTTTTTTTTTTTTTTTTCCATGTCTGATTCTGGTAGACTAGTAGCAAACAAGATCTGGGGAATGTGTGCATGCATCATGGGATACCTATTAGCCACGAGCCAATCAGAACTTTTCAGGCATTCTAAGTGGCTCCGAACCCACATGTAATGTTCGGTGAGATGGACTACATACATGGAACTTTATGGTGAGTACATAACTTCTTTTTCTCTTTTTCTGACAACAGATGTGGCATGTAAGCAAAGGAGAAAACCGAAAGAAACCAAAATAAAAAATAGCCGAAAACCAGTCTGGAACAGAAAGATGACTTCAGGTATAAAATAAATACACTTTAATAGAACATTTATGAGACTTCATCAGAAATAAACCTGAACCATCAAATTGATTGCATTTAAATACTAAAAATACTGTGACATCACCATCAATTAATTTAAAAAGACTTTGCCATAAAAATATATGTATTATAAATTTCATTCTTGATTTTACTTCCTTCATTCTTGATTTCACTTCCTTGATTTATAAGTTAATAAATTTCACCTAATGAATTCTTATAACCTTTGATTTACTTATAAAAAATATATATATATTTTGTTGAAAATAACCAACTTTTATAAATATGTTTTTAAATAATTATTTTACGTATAAAATGTTTCAAAACCTATAAGAATTCATATGTAAATAATGAATATAAATATAAAAAAATCAAATACATCAGTTACCACCTATAATATATTAAAAATAGTGTATCCAATTCATTTAACAAAACAAACAAGGAGAAAACCGATCTTTCCCCCATATGCAGACTAACCATGTTAGCATGGGTATTGCTTTACAGCACAATCTCACTCTCCTTTGGCACCTTGCTTTCCATCACAGCAAAATTATGTAGCAGACAAGTTGAGCAAGACAAACAGATCCTCATGAGTAGAAACTAAATTAGGGGTCTTCCAAGATTTGTTCCGTCTGTGGGGATTTCTTCAGGTAAATCTCTTTGTCTCCTCTCTGAACAATGAATTGGCAAAATTCTGTTCAGAGGATTGTATGCAAGAAGGCCTGAAAGACGACAGATGCTTTTTACTTTTCTTGTCAGGAATGTTCCTGTATGCTTTACCTTCCTTTCTATGGTTATCCAGTGTACTTCTGAATATTCAGTAGTAATCCCCAAAGGTCATTGTGGTGACTCCCTTCTGATCTAGGCAACAATGTTTGTTCATTTTCACTGCTGCATTAGCGTGTAGGTAGTGTTCTGCCAGGGACACCGTACCCGGCCAGCTTTCCAAAGCTCTTACTCTTTTCCCTGTCACTTACTCTTGGTACTTATAGGCTGCACCCTATTTGGAGGGAAGTGTATCAGCAACCAGAGTGAGGAAAATGTTCAGAATTTTCCTGCCACCTTGAAGCGAAGCATCTGTCTCTCGCTCCAGAGGAATAGCAGTTGGTCAAAAGTTTTTATGCAACAGGTAAGACCCCATTTGGGGATCCCTTCCTCTCATAACTCTTTTTATGGAATATCTGTGGGCGATTCTCCTGGAATCCATTGCCCAAAACTCTTGACACTTCAGGTAGTGAATTTTGAAGTTTGTCATAGACAGCTTTTTTTCCTTTGTTGAGGTTATTGCTAGATTCAGGGATGTTTTGTTTTGGAAGCATACAGACCCCCAAGAACTGGACAGAGTTAATGTATTACAGGATGAGGTTCCTGATTCTGCACCCATTCCTTCTATCTTGCCAGCTTTAGACTACACTTTTAAAGCTGCCTGCAAGGCTGCTGACTCGCTGGCTACAGTTCCAACGAAAGCTAATGAGCAGTATAGTGTCTCTTCAGATTATAAGTGTCTTCATTCTCATCTGTCAGCTGACTGTGCTGCGGTAACTCCAGCAGCAACAGATAAATCATTGGCTTCCTCTGACCCAGTATCCTAATAAGGATGGCAAGTGGTTAGAGAAATAAGGTAAGGGACTTGATTCCTTCTACTGTGTTAGTCTTTAAGTTCATTAATTATCAGGGCTATATCTGTGGGAATTTCTTAAAATGTGCTTGTAGTCTGGAAGAATTTGCTGCTTCATTGTCTACAGAAGGCCAGTTATATTTGTATCTGATTGTTTCTAACTTGACATGTTTCTGAACATGCTGTGAGAAATGTGTACGATTGTGTTGACACTGTCTCTAGCTTCTGCTTATTCTGTGGAGTTGAGAAGATTTGTTTGGTTGCGTAATCAGAATTTTTCTGATGATTTGAAGTCTGAAATTCTTAATTCTCCATTTAGCCCGGATCTAGTATTTGGGCTTGCAGCTAAACAGATCCTTTAACAGCGGGATGGCCAAGGTAAATTGATGTATTGACTTTTGCAGGATTGCTCAAGTACCCAGGTTCTAGCCTCACAAGGCTGCTTTTTAGTGCTTTAGAAGGCAGAACAAACCGAAATCCCACCCAAACAGGCAGATCCCCAAAAGAAAATGGCAAGAGGATAACTTTTTTTAAACCAAATGATGCAACTTTCCCTAACAGCTTTAAGCTCCAGCTAATGAATGTTTATGCTGGGAACCTAATCACCGTTCCCACACCTCCTGCCCCAGTTTCCCTACCCCTCATACTGACTGAAGTGTGTGGCAGTTGCATCGCCATTGAATTTTTGTCATTTTGTGAGTTTCATTTTCAACTCCCTAAATCGTTTAAGGAATTTAAGAAACATACCCCCCGGGCCCAAGCCCACCCTTCAAAATGTTTGGAATCCTTGGTGAAACCCATTTCTCTTAACAGTATTCCATATGTGCTTCTTTTACACATTCGTCAGCCTTCAAGGACAGGAGGAATTATTTAGAATTCGAGAAGTTAAAGGCTACTTCTTAGTGCCCCCACACCGGGGGAATCAATTCAGGGAGTTTAAGATTTTCATGCCCACCTTACAAATCTGCAAATCATCTTCACTCGTAAGGAATGGAACGCAATCAAACCTTGGTTTTCTGCCCAAATGGAGAAATAAAGAGCTGTCAGGAGGGAACAGCAAGGAACAAGGATTCAATTGTAAGAAGGGACAGTCTCCAACTTCAGAATGATTATACCTGCAGTTTTTCCTCAACCCATACTCTCCTGCCAATATATCAGAAAATCTGCTGTAACAATTGGCTCTTTACATGCCCCTTTTGGCATTGAAAGTAGTTCAAGGGATACTGTTGACACTGGATACAAATACCTCCTTTCAGATATGTTCTTCTCCAGCCACCGAACCCAAGTTTTTTTCCCCAGATTTTAAGCACTTATTCACCCTAGTAGACCTAGAACCATTGTCTTTAGATTTAAGGGGCAAAGGCATCTATTCAGAATATGGTATCAAAGAGCAAGCCTTCTTGGAGACAGGTTCTAGATCTTTCCTTTCTGAATCTGTTCGTGAGCGACAACATCCAAGATGTTAACCCTTTAGAATCTGTTACCTGTCATTCCCCAGGGACGCTTCGATAACATTAGATCTAAAAGATACATGCTCTCACATTCTTATAGCCAAAGGCTTCAGGAAATTTCTCAGGTTCTCTGTCTGAGTCACAGCAGTTCTATGCATTGCCCTTTGAAAACACCCTTGGAAGAATAGATAAACCCACAAGTTCTAGCTCCAGTCATTGTTCACTGCTGACAGACTGGCATTCACATTTTCCTTGTTTAGACTACTTTATTTTCTTTGCAGTGTTTTTTCCAGAGTCATTGCAATAAGCCTCGTCTCTTCTGGCCTATCTGGGGTTTTAGATTGTGTTGACCCTGTGGCACAGGATTGTCCTTTTAGGTTTTCTAGACACCCTGCAACAAAAGGCCTTCTTGATATGAGTGGACTTTACTGAACTTCTCAAATCAGTCTCTGGCTTCAGCTGTAGAATTTCTCGGGGTCCTAGGGCTCACGGCATCAGTGACTCTCATTATTGTTGTTCTTGCCAGAATTCCCATGATAAAGATTCCGTGTTTAGTGTTTAGAATCTGAAATTCCAGAAGATATATATATATATATATATATATCTTCTGGAATTTCAGATTCTAGTCTTGGGCTTGGTAAAATAAGAATTGCAATGGGGGGATCGACAGGTTCAAGCAAATTCGGGTCTCCCCTTTTTTCTCGCACTTCCAAGTTAGTCTGTAACCACAGATGCCTTAAATTTTAATGGGGTTGGGTAAAGGTGCAAGGCCTGTGAGATTCTTCAGACAGATCATATTTTAAACGGATGTTTGCTGTTGTCCATGCCTTAAAACCTCCTGTGGTTCCCCTGGATCTCTTCAGGTAATTACAGACTGCACCACAGTGATGTAGTGCATCAACAAGCAAGGAGGCAACAGTTTGTACCGTCTGTGCAGGCTGGCAATGATTGCTTGGGTAGTAACCCTTCTGCACTCCCTAATCCTCCACTCATCTTGCATTCAGAGCAAAACATAGTGGCAGACAAGCTGAGCAGGACCAGAACAGACCCCACAAATGGACATATAATAAGGGGATCTTCCAGGAATTGAGCCAGTTGTGGGCATCACCTCTAATAGATTTGTTTGCTTCCTTTCTAAACAGACCTCTGAAAAAATTTCTGCTTCAGGGCTCCTTACGAGCAGGCCTGGAAAATGCATTTTCATTTCCTTGAATGAGAATGCTACTTTATTCACTTTTACCTTTTCACTAATGTACAGGGTAATTCTGAAGATTCAGAAGTTCTCTTTGAGAAGTAATTGTGAATTCTTTTTGGCCCAGGAAGCATTGTTTTCCCTTCATATGGAATTGCCCAAGGGCAATTATCAGAAGGTTTCTCACAGACTGGACCTACAGGCACAAGACGGAGGTGGGGGTGGTGGATTGATGCACGCCAGTCTCATAAGTCTTCAACACACTGCCTGGATGATTAAATTCGAATTCCTTTTAGGCAGCTCTTTCCAGAAGAGGTGCAACAGGTACTGAAAGGAGACAAGAAAACTTGCTACTAGTGAATCTTTGTAAATGAAAAGATTTTATAGTTGGTTTCTGTACAGTAGTCTGGGCCCTGTCAAAGTTTCTGTATCACTGGTGCTGAAATATTACATTGTGCATCCATTTTAGCAGGTTTGTCCATGGATCCTCCACTTTATTTACCTATAGCATAGGATAAAGTTCCTTAAAGGAGTTTTACACCTGAAGCATCCCCTTAAACAGGTTGCGTCTTCTGGTGTCTTAAGTTTGTGCTGCAAAAGTATCTACGTTTGAACTTGTGGAGTCTGCATGTCTTCCCTGCGTTCGTGTGGGTTTTCTCTGGGTGCTCCGGTTTCCTCCCACTTCAGAAAGACATGCATCTGGAGCATTTCTCCCTGGGTCTCTGCTGAAAATTGGGTTTGTTCCAAGTCGAACTTTCCTGTAAACAAATGTTAAAATAACTTGCTCAGCAAGCAGATTTAAGGGTCATTACAGGGAAAACTGTACCTGTCTTGGCGGTGACATCTGCAAGAAGTGTCTGAGTTGCAGGTTCTCGTTGTGGATATTGATGGCTTGATTCATCCAGATCCTAAGAACCAGGGGGAGAGAGAGGATTCTACATACTCTGGATGTGCATAGGTATCCCTGGTACTGTACTGACGGAACAAGTCCGTTTGTTTCTTGGTCTGTCCTTTCTTTGTCCCAATTTATGTCAAAACAGAGCAATTCAGATAGCTATCCTTTGCTATTGCCTTTTGTTATGCCCACCATGTTAAACCAGTTTCAGACCATATCAGAGGCCCACTCTACTTGGGCCTGGTCTTCTTTAATGGCAAATTAGAATATGTGGACTGCATGGTCCTTTATACATACTTTTACATGCCAGGTGGCCTAATGGTTAAGGTGTTTGCCTTACAAACACAAGGTGCAGGGTTTGAGTCTCACAAGGGATAATTGGCTAGGCTTAAATGGCTCGCAAGGGCAGTTAGCTTAGTACTAATCTATGAACCTATTCTAGACTGGGTTCTGTTTCAAGACCCATGGCTGGCTTTGCTAGGACAGTTCTTCAGGGATTCCTGAATCTGTCTTTCCTCCATGTTGTATATATAGGCTTTGGTAATAAACTCATTTAGCCTAAAGACTAATGCAGCAGTGGAAGTAATGAACAAATAATACAGTTGCACAAGTTGCAATTATCCATAACGGTGGATATTCAAATTCTTCACTGCTGCAGTAGCCATACCCAGCCTCCATCCCCCTTTTCCCATATATAGTTTATTGTTGGGATGTAGACTGTTTATAGTTCAAAATGATCACGCTGCTTGCAAGAAAACATTGAAGGTTTTCCACTCAAAATGCTGACTTCCCTTCAAAGATCTGTCCATTCAGCAGTCAGAGTGGAAGTGTAGGAGGGAGCAAAAGCTTTAGAAGCTGGCAGGTGGTTTTGTCCTGGGCATGCCACAGCCATATAGCCTAAAGTTACAGCAGTGAGGAATTTGAATATCTACTTTTATGGGTAAGCACAACTTAAACAACTATACTTTTCTGTTGGTATTTTTACCCATTGATGTCACATACTCTTGAAACACAGCATGTTGTGTCTACATCAGTGTGCTGCATGTTTCTCCTTCACTCTGCATATTACTTTCATGTTAAGTTCTTTTAAGTTTTCCTTGCACAGATGCTTTTGACCTGTCCCTCATGATGTCCTTGTTGGAGTAGGGTGGGCATATGTCCATAGACTACACACCACCATGCATGTGCAGGGTTGCATCTCCTGAAGGTGTATGGATTCATCTCTACAATGATGTTGGAGATGGATTCATTAGACTTCATGGGGGGGCCATGCTTAATTAAAATTGGTGTGAAGGTATTTATTAAGCTGTGGCCACATGAGTTAGCAATGCAGGAGGAATGCATTGTGACACAGCTGCACTATTGCATGTGGTATAAAGTGCACTAAAACAGCTTGCATTTTATTTGTTCATCTTTTCAGTTTTGGAACACATTTGTTTATTGGGCCATTTTTGTTGTTTTATTAGTAGCTTCTCCTCTAGCCACTGCTTTCCCATCCTAATGTTGTTAAGAGTGGATCTTCATTTATACTGAAAATCTCTGCTGCTGGTTTAAGCCAGTCTTAATCTACCATTTTTATACTGGTTTAGATTCTGCAAGAGTGTGTGTATGGGTTGGCTTTATATGTGTGTGTGTGTGTGTGTGTGTGTGTGTGTGTGTGTGTGTGTGTGTGTGTGTGTGTGTGTGTGTGCGCACACACATGCATAAGATTTAAATTAAAATATATAAATGTTTGTATATATGTATGCAGATGTGTTTGCATGTATAAAATATCTGTGTAGTCTACATTCAGTGCATATTTTTGTTTTGATGTATACATATTTGTGTGTATTGTATATAGGTGTGCGTAGGTATACATGTATAACTTTGTGTATATACATAATGTGTGTGTGTGTACATAAACATTGTAAAGTGTGTGTATATATGTGTAATGCATGCACACAAGTAGGGATCACTACAGTTTTGAGTGGCTATAGTATTGATGTCTGTTACATGGGGAGGCGTGTCCACTCCTATAACCGACAGCTGCTTCATTGCATTTATTATATGTACAGGTGAATAGGACCTGGCTCCCCTGCATACTACTTGTTAAAGTCCATTTCTGAGATACAGTGATATGATGGTTGATGGGTTTCTTTCATTGTACTGGGGGTTGACTATGCAGCGATTCAGCAAATGGACAACAAAAATAAAATCAACAGTTTTGTTCTGAATCTCTTGCATATGATCAGTGACCTGCAGCCTATAATTCCTTTCCAAAAGCCAAAGAAGACAAACCAGTTACAGAGTAGAATTGTAGCAAAATGGCCGGCCTACTGCAAGTGCCTTTATAACTGATGTTGCGTGACAGAGGAGTCTGTTAGTGGAGATTATTAAAGCTTTATCCAGCAGATAACATCAACTTCAGAAATGCATCTTAAAAATTGTTATGTCCACTTGTAATAACATTAAATTTGTTTTCTCTCCTTTTTGTCTGACAAAATGGAGTCACACCCAGAGAATCCAGTGCTGCTGTTGATGCTTTTGTTGTACGACTGTGCTGTAAGAGGACCATTAAATGTAGTAATTTATGTGCATATTCGCAGAATGTTAAGAACTACATAGTCCCTTTTGGCTTCTGAATTGCCCTTCATCCCTTCAAACTGTGGAAGAGCTAGTTGGGATAACAAGTTTGAGGTGCATTTGAAGAACTGAACAGTAGTGGGTAATAGTAATTTTTCCCTGTTTTTGTACTGCAATAGCTGGTGGCAAGTGTGCAGGAAATTGGCTTTTTTTATTCATGAACTGGGCTGTGTGTTGTTGAATGAGTGCTTGAAAGACCAAAATGAAGCCCTTGAGGGAGATCAGCTTCAGTGTTCAAACTGCATGAACCTCATGTGTAAGAGATTTTCTAAAGGCTCCTCATATGGTGAGTGCTTGTGTAATTGTGCTTTCTTTTTTCTACAGGTTTGGAAGATATGTTCCCAAAATGAATTGGTAGATGTCGAGTATGAATGCTTTATTGATTATTCCAGGAATCGTTAAAAGGCTAACCTGTTGAAATCTGATGGACTATAAAAGGAACTTGGTAAGACGAGACAGTCTAATTGAATTTTAGTAGCCACTTACGTATCCGTGTTTTCTATTTACATTTAAATTTTAAATCTGTTAAATGTAAAAGTAGTGTAATTCTTTAGAAATAGGAACAGCTGAAGAGGAATATTAGGGATAGTGTAAAGTGTGTACTTTCTGGCTTGAGGATGCACTGACTGTAATTGATGTAACCTATGTACAGTTGTTTGGAAATTTGCTGAGTCTCCAGATGCCAAAATGATGGATGTCTTTGTAATGTTTTTTAGGAAGGATGTCTTTATAATGTTTTTTAGGAAGTCTGTCTGCGTGCCTGCGTCTCTGGGTGCGTGTCTGTCTGTGTGCCTGTGTCTCTGGGTGCGTGTCTGTCTGTGTGCCTGCGTCTCTGCATGCATGTCAGTCTGCCTGCATCTCTGCGTGCATGTCTGAGCAAGGTGGAATTGCATGGTGTGGGGAATATGATGAAAGGAATTCTATCCCTCTTTAAGAAGTCATAGTTCATACTAGCATGGGCCGTCTGTAGTGAGCAGAGCACTTTGGTTATATCTTGTGACAGTCGTGCAACTCTTAAAATCTTGAACTTTTATGCTTGGCGTGTGCATGCCCTCTTCTTTCTGACCCATTTTGTGGCATCTCTCTTCTGTTGTTAATAAGCAGGCATGTCAGTTTGTTAGCCACTTACATTTCAGATCATTTAATTACATGCCTTTTTGAACAGTTTCCATGTTTCCCTGAAAAAGCACAATCTACGTATATGTAAGAACACTATTTCATATGACTCAAGCCAATCACAGGTGCTAACCTGTCCCACATCCAACTTGGCTGCAGAGCATGGCAACAGGAGCGTTCTAAAGTATTAGATGATGTCCTTCTTTATCACTATTGCAGTATTAATGATTCTTAGGCTATCCTCAGCAGGACATCCCAACGTCTGGCCAGTGTACCAAAGCCTTTACATCTTTCCAGTGTCATACATACCTTACTCCTTGCACGTAGGACATATGTGACTCACGAATGCCTAATCCTCAGAACTTTGCCGCCAGTCTGAATGCAACTTCTGAATATGGTTTGTATACTGTCCACCAAGCTGGTTCTTCTGCTAAGCCTGTTAAAGATATGTGCCCTGTTGGGGGTCCTTCCTTTCCTTTTTTTCAATCTGAAGTTTTTCATGTCAACCAGGAATGTGAAATGTGAGTACGAGAGGCAGATTTCTCATAGAGATGTACATGAGGAGTGCCTTTTTTTGTTTTTGGCTGCTATGCAGGACCATACTCTGTGTGATATCTTTCAGGCATTTATCCCCAAGATACTCGGCAGCTGTTTGTCTTCCCTTTCTATTTACCTGGAAAACTATTGTCTGAACTTATTGTCTCAGGGTACCATGGCCAAATCTGCCTGCCCTGAGGTTAGGCCACCACGTCAGAAAAAAAAAAAAAAAGCTAAAAGAGCTCATTCTGAATCTCCTGCTTGCTGGCCTCCACTGAATGTCTCCCTGGAGTTGGATGAAGAACCTGAGGACCAGCCAGTGCTGACGCTAGTTACCTCTGCAATCCAGTTAGAGTCCGACAGAACTACCTACTTGCATGTTCACTGAGGCTGTGTGTATGTCTAGTACACATATTGAGGGGGAACCACTGCTGATTATATCTGAAGAGCTGAGGAGGATTCCCCAAATTTTAGATAGGGAAGAGATGCCTGGTACCTTCATTGACTCAAGGCAGGGCTCTCTGCCTCCTACATTTGCCAAGGCAGATGTTCCCTTATAAAAGAAACTGAACAAAATGTTACTGTTGTAGCTAAGGATCCTCAAAAAGAGTGGTAGGTCTTTACTCAAGAGCTATGTTCTCATGGCTCTAAACCCCCCCTCCCCCAAGTTGGTCTTTCTGCTGCTCCGTCGTCATCCACCCCATCTTAGAGGCCTGCTTCGTCTGATGAGGAGTTGGACTGCAGTGAAGAATCCTTAGCATGTTCCTCAGATGCAATATCCTTTTGGCCTTGTGGTCTAAGTAAGAGGATTCTTTGTCCCGTGATTCTCCTTTTGAGGAATTATCCGTTGGTGATCCAGTGGTCTGTATGATGGAACATGTAAATGGGATTGTTCCTAAGTATCAGAAGCTAGAAACGGATATTATGAACGTCTACAAATGGACTCATGCAAACCATCTGCAGTCCCTGCAGTTGTAGCTGCCATGTTGGACACATTTTACAGCAGCTTCCTCAACTCCTGACTCTTGAGCCTCCAGCCCCTAAGAAGCCAGACAGATTTTATAAGATACCCGAGGATCATAAACACTTGTATAAAAGTTAATCATATGGTGGTTCTGTTTACATGTCGACAGATAAGCCATCCAAACTGTTTTCCTCTTCCAAGCTTTTGCTTTCTGACAAGGACAGCCATGCTGTGGAGAGGCATGTGTATAAAAAAAGAAAAAAGTGTAAATTTATGCAGCTTTAGCCTTACCCATATTATCAGACACATCTAGCTAGACTGTTCTCTCCCAGCAAGGGGGGTGGGGTTTGAATGACATACCTGATTCAGACTCCGTGGTACTTCTGTTCTTTCTGCTGAGTTCTGCCCTCAAGTAGCTCACCATTCTATTCAATGCAGGTTGCGCTTGTAAGCTTTGATTTATCTGTGGGAGAATCTAAATGTTTTTTGGCTCTGCTGCTGATGCATTATTGTTTAAAACCCCGCAGGGTAAGGGCAAGGTTATGCAGGATCTCTGAAAAATAAATTTTCTCCTATTTTTAAGTTCCAAGGAAACTGTCCTTCAGAATCTTCCTTTGTCTATAGGTAGCTTAGACAACCTGTTATAGAGGTAAGAGGGTTTCTAAGGGGATTTTCCCAGGTAAGCGGACTTGGAGTTCTAGACGCCAAAAACCTTATTTTCTTGATTAATATGCATATCACATCAGCCTTCCCTCCTCTTGGTCATAATCGTGTGTCTGTCAAGCTACCGTTTCCTTTCCTTCCCTTTTCTGTTTAGCAACAGATAACCACAGACACCTGGGTTTTCTGTATCATCCACCATGGTTAATTTATAGATTGGAAGTCCTTTCTTCCATTTTCTGGTCTCTCTCAGCCACCTCCTTGCTTCTTGTCCTTGTTTTCCTTTGGTGGTGTGGAATCTGGTAGAACAGGGGAACAATACAGTTTGTTCCTTTCTCTCAACTTGAATACAGGTTTTTTTTTTTTTTTTTCCAGAATGCGTCTGGCTCCCAGGAAGGAGGGGGTAATGGTGGCCCATTGTAGACCTGTTCTGTCTGTTCACAACCTTTTTCCATCATTTGCTTCCTCAGGCTTTTCTGGTCTCCCAGCATTTGAAGGATGCTTGCCTCCATATTCCTAATCACCCTCCTCTTCAGGAGATTTTTGTTTTTCTTCCTCTCATCAGATGTTCTTTGTGTTTCACTGTTGCAGTCATCACATTTGGGTTATCTGCTTTCAGTAGCCCTCATTCGGCCTGATTATCAAAGTCTTGGGTCCTGCGTCGGTTGCTGTCTCATCTTCCATGATGTCAGGTAGTCAGGGGTATAAAGCATGCAGCCGACGCCATTAAATGTCTTTCTTGCCGTGCGGTGCCCAAAGCAGAAGCAGTTTAAGTGCTGATTGGCCGACTCCTTAAATTTTCGTTTTCGAGTTTCAAATCTGAAGTCTTCAACTAAGCTAAGTACCCCATTGGGTATAATTTTTCTTGCTCAGTACCCCATTGGGTATAATTTTTCTTGCTCAAAACCAATGTCAGTAAAAGTTAATTGTATTTCTTGTGGAAAGCAAATACCTCATAAAGATTTTCATTTGTACTGCATTCCTTGCTTAGGCCCAGACCATGACGTACCTCGCTGTCTGTTTTGTGCCTTATTCAAATCTTGTACTATTCATCTTTGGTTCATTTACACTTCCAAATATTTTGGTACTCTGTTCAATTATCCAGAAATGGCTTTGGTAAGCCACCCGACTACCGACATTCTGAAAAAACACTAAGATGAAGACAGAGACAGATCGCATAGGTCCAAAGCTGCCGACGACGCTTCTCCTAAGCTAGTCGCCAATACTCAGTGAGGTGCTTTTGCAGCCCCTGATACCCGCTACTTCAGATTCACAGGCCACTACTGAGACCCAATCGGAGTCCGGTATGCCACAAGATGCTTCTTCGATTGTGGAACCTGCGGATGTCTCAACCTTGGATGGGTCCGGAGCCGCTGTGCAGGCACCGGCTTCTGAGGGTGTTTTCAGGCCTACAGATTTGTATTAGATCGATGCCATCTTCAAAATTAAGGCCAAAATCTAAATCTATGTCTAAAAAAAAAAGACTCCTGGGTCACATGTGCAGGCCCCTATGCCTAAAAAACAAATGATCAAAATGGCTGAAGATTTAATTACTCTGATCAGGGGTAGCCAACCCCCTCCTTCTAAGAGGCCTAAGCAAGACATTGATTATGAATCTTCTGAACAGGATTCTATTTCTTCTGACTCTTCTAATGAACAGGATTTGTCTATTCCTACTTATGAGGACTCTGATGCAGAGGATTCCATTCCTTCTGCCTCTCCACCTGAGGATTTTTCTGTTGGGGAAACTTTACATGCCTTAATGCATTTCCACTGGGAAAGTCAAGCTTTCTCTGAATCTAAAAAGAGACTTAATGATTTTCTTCTACTTCCTCATTGTTGTTGATGTTTTTTCTGAATCTAGTATGACTCCTGATTCTCTGCCTCCGGCTCCTTGTAAGCCAGACAGATACTACAGGGTTCCTGCTCCCATAAATTCCTTTTCAGAAACCCTGTTGCTGATCCTGAAACCATTTCTCAGGGTCCCAAGGGTGTTGAGGCCTCTTCTGCCAAAAATCCTACTCCTCCTGATAGAGATTCCAGGGTGCTGGATAGATGGGGTAAGAAGGTTTACACGTCTGCAACCTTGGCAATCAGGGCTTTAAACTGTCAATTTCATATGCTTAAATATCAACAGCATATCATGGGAAAATGATGTTAATCTCTGACTGTGTGGAAAATAAAGAATTGCAGGATTTATTGCATTCAGCTGAACAAGTTGGAAAACATACTTTGCAATGTGGTTTTGATTCCTTGGAGGCCTCTTGCAGGGCTGCTGTAACTGGATGTGTGCTAAGAAGGCATGCTTGGCTCAAAAAGCAATCTCTGCCTGACCATGTTAAAGCAAAATTGTTGGATGCTCCTTTACAACAGGACCGTCTCTTTGGTAATAAGGCTGAAGAAGTGTTAAAAAAGATGGACGATAAAGCTAAATCTATGCAAACTGTGAAAGATTTCTTACAAGTGCAAGCTCCAAGATTTAGTAGGCACTAGCCTACTAAGAACTGGTCCTTTCCAGTCCCCTAGAGAGCCGCTCAAGTCAAATCACATTCCAAAGGCTCTAGGTTTCAGTCACAAGGAACTTTTAGAACAAAACAATGGGGTGCCTCCACCTCCAAATCTGGAAGCACCAGGGCACCTCCCTATGGTAAAAAAGTCTCAATGACTTCCCTCTACGATCACCAAGCACTTGCCTCTTAGCCGCCCCTTTGGGGGGAAAACTATCACTTCATGCATGAAACTGGCAACTTATTACCCAGGACAGATGGGTTTTAAATATAGTATCCCAGGGATACCGATTTCACTTCCACACGTTGCCCAAATGGATGGCCAGATCTGCCCCCAAATTAGTGGGCAGAGGCCAAGAAACAAGTTCTGTCCTCAACACGGCGGGGGCTATTCAGCCAGTACCAAAAGAGGAAAAAGGACAAGGTTTCTATTCCAACCTTTTCCTGGTACCCAGAAAAGACAAATCATGGCGTCCAGTTCTGGACTTATCCATTCTAAACACATTTCTGGACATACCAAAATTCAAGATGCTGACTCTTCAACAGTTACTACCTATGTTAGGCAAAGATGCCTGGTTGGTGTAACTAGACTTAAACGAGGCTTACCTGCATATCCCAATCAGGGAATCTTGCTGAAGATACCTCCGCTTCAAAGCAGGCTACTTGCGTTACCAGTTCTCTGCGCTGCCCTTTGGCTTATCTACTGCGCCCAGGGTCTTCACAAAGTGCCTGTCACCAGTAATTGCATTTTGCAGGCAAAGAAATATTCAAATATATCCATACCTGGACGATTGTCTAATTCAGGCATAAAACAAGGACATTCTTCTAAAGCATCTGACGTTTGTAAAAAGGGTTCTAACTTGTCTAGGGTACACCATAAATGAAAAGAAATCACAACTGGTACCCTCTCAAATTACATTCCTGTGTGCAAGCTTGAATACAACTGCCAAGATGGCTTACCTTATGCCAGAAAAGCAAATTCATTTGGTGACTTCAAACAGGTGGCCACAAAAACCCTGCTATAACTGCAAGCCTTGGGGTTCATGGCTTCCTGCATTCTTCTATTTCCATTTGCAAGACTGCATATGAGGAAACTTCTGTGGTACTTAAAACGTTTATGGAGTCAACATGGTCACAGCCTGGAAACAATAAATCATACCTTTCCTGTGCCTAGAGTTACTATGGTGGGCAGAGGCCTGCCACCAAAACAAGGGACTGCCATTCCCACCACCCCCTGCCTCCCAAACCCTGACTGCAGACGCATTAGACTATGCATGGGAGGCTCATCTGGCAGGGAAGTACATTCAGGGCAAATGGAGCCCAAATCAAATGCACCTTCGTATCAATCAAAAATAAATGCTAGCTGTACAGAGTGCTCGGACAGCCTTCAAGGACTACCTTCATCCAGGACAACTAATGGTAAAGACTGACAACACCATGGCTATGTGGTACATAAACAAGCAGGGGGGGTACACATTCCTACCCCCTCTGTAGACTAGCCATGGCATTGTGGAACACGGCCTTGAGCAAGTACAACTAGAAGCTCAATTCCTGCCAGGAAAGCTGAATATTCTGCCAGACGAACTAAGCAGAAATCTCATGGACCCACACGAATGGAAACTGGAACCACGGATTTTCAACATGTTAACATGCAAATGGGGGAGCCCAGACATAGATCTTTTTGCCTCACCCCAGAACTTACCAGTTGGACAAATTTTGCATAAGAACTCCTCACAAAAAAGCCTGGAAAGTGGATGCTCCGTCCTTTGGCTGGAAAAACTTAGTCTATGCCTTTCCCCCTCTGCCTCTTCTCTCCAAAGTTCTACTAAAAGTCAAACAGGACAAACCAAAAATGATTTTGATTGCTTCAGACTGGCCTTGCCAACACTGGTACCCACTCCTGCGCAGTGCGTCTCAAATTTCTCCATGGCACCTGCCTCAGACACCTTCCTTATTGTCTCAGCAGGAGAACCAAATTCTGCACCCCCCAGCTCCAGACATTGAATCTTGCAGCTTGGCTAATCATTTAAATTTACCCTTGGCATCCCACAGCAAACCTGTGATGGATGTCATTTTGGAGGCGAGAAGACCTAGTACTAGAAAATCTTATGCTGACAAATGGAAAAGATTCTGTGCCTGGAATCAATCTCAAGGTATGAGCACAGCAGCGCCCAATTTACCTCAGATTTTGCAATAGTTAACCGAGATGCTTCACAAGGGCCTGTCTTTTTTCTTCCATGAAAATCTATGCCTCAGCCATTTCTGCTCATTACAACACAGAACCCCCACCCTTTTCTCTCATCCTCTGCTAAAGCAGCATCTCAGAGGGGCCAAGAACCTGAGACCACCCAGGAGAGCTCCAACCCCTGCCTGGGACCTTAACTTTGTATTGGAGAAACTCACTCTACCTCCTTTCGAACCAGCTGCTACTGCAGACTTAAAATTTCTTTCCTGGAAAACAGCCTTCCTTTTAGCAAGCACTTCATCTAGAAGGATATCTGAATTACAGGCCCTTATGACAGTGGAGCCTTTCATCATCTTTCATGCGGACATGGTGTCACTCAGAACCAATCCATCCTTCATGCCCAAGGTGGTATACAGTGTGGCTCTTAATCAGTCCATTCATTTGCCAACTTTCTTTCCCTATCCACAGAACAAGGGGGGGGCAGATTCTGCATTCATTGGATGTACACAGACAGCTTAGATTCTACTTGGACAGGACTAAATCTCGAAGAAAATCTGAACAATTGCTGAACAATTGCTGGTAGCATTTGCTGCAGGGGCAGAGGGGAAGGTTATTTCAAAACAAACCATTTCTAAATGGATAAGCCATTGTATTCATTTCTGCTATAAGCACCATGGAAAACCTATCCCCCAGGGGATCAGTTGTCATTCCACCAGGGCTACATCTACTTCTACAGCCAAACACCTAGAAGCTGCTACCTTGAGTTCAGTTCATACTTTCACCAATCATTATCGCCTACCAATTTTCTCTAAATCCAGAGCTGGCTTTGCCACTGCTGTTTTGCAGGGCCTTATAACTGGTCCTAATGCTGTATAAATCCATCCTCCCAACCATAGCTTTGGGAATCTACCCAAATGTAATGATTGCAACAGTGAAACACGAAGAACATAGTACAGTCGTGTACACTTACCATAAATGTAGATGTTCGAGTGTATTCACTGTTGCAGTTCTGGTTATCCTCCTTCCAGCCCCCTGTTTTTCTCTTACTATACCTCTACTTTCTTTTGCTATGCTTAAAAGCCTTTTTGGTGTATTTGCTTTTGTTTGGAGGAATGTTTTTGTTTTTTTTAATTACTTGTATATATATTTTGCTCCCCATTTGGGGGCCACCTGACATCTGGGGCAAGAAAAACTGATGTAATGGCATCGGCTGCATGTTTTATACCCTTGACGACCTGAGGTTATGGAGGGACAGCAACTGACGCAGAACCCAAGACTCTGTTAATCAGGCCGATTGAGGGCAACCTGCCAGCAAATTACCCAAATGTAATGACTGCAACAGTGAATACGCTCTTATATCTACATTTATGGTAAGTGTACACAACTGTACTTTACGATGCTGCGTCTGCATTTTGTTCTGTGATGAGGTTTTATTCTTTGCTTCATCTTCAGATTTTGGCTGATATTAAAGCCAAAGTTTTGAATGCTTCTCTGGATAATAAAAAATATTTTTGGGACAGCTGCTGCTGTCCTTTTACGTCTCTGCAGGATAAGGGAAGGCCACACAGAAACTCTAGTATATTTTTGTCTCCCCCTTTCTTTGCTGATGAATGCATTTCACTAGATTGTGATGTATGTGCTTCTTTCTTTGCCACCCACAATGAGGGATACAGAAAACAGTTTGTTCCTCAAGATGTCTCGCATTTAGGTTTTATCCTAGCTCTGTCTAGGTCTTCTCCAGTTGGTACCCAAACTGACTTCCACTGATAAGCAATTGTGAAAGAAATAACCCAAACCATAAAATCTGATGTTATCCATGTCATTATTCATCACAGTAGGGTCTTTGATCTGACATTGGATCTGAGCCGGCAAATTTAACTAAAACAGATCCAAGGCTCAAGCTCCTCCTCCATAATCCCCTGCTGCTTTCTAACCTTCAGATGTAGTGTGTCCTGTTTTGCTACAGACGTGATCTCTGGCTCTCGCTCATTTAAGTGCTTCTGTTTTCTTGTTTAGCTTAGTTTAAATTAGTTTAACCTAGTTTGCCTTAAGTCTACTTGGTTTTAGTATTAGAAGTTATCTCCCATCCCTTAGATACCCTAGTTTGCGACAGGGAAGTTTTCCCGTTTGTCAGTTAGGCATTTGGTGCCCTTTTCTTTCTTTTCTTCTCTTAGACTCTTTTAGTGTTAGGCCTTTTTCCATTATGTCTGAAAAACCCTATGGGTTTAGAAAGTGCTTCTCCTCCGTTTTGGAAAATGCCCAATTCTGACTCTCATGAGGAGTGCTTGTATTGTTTAAGGGCTCCCCACCTGGAGGTTGAATGCAACGTTAGTGCCACATTCAATCCCAGGGTCCTAGAGTGCCGTAATAAGCTGCTGCTTAAAGGTTTGGTTCAGGGGGGTCCTTATGTTTCCTGCTCAAAGGATTCCCCTTCTGATCCAAAGCAGAAAGCCCCTCCCATTCCTTCAGTGGCTTCAAAAAACTTAGGCTATCTGATCCCAGATCCTCAGATCAGACTCCAGCCCGTGCATTCTCTGATCAGAGATCTTCAGATCTAAGATATTTGGGTTTTTCTACTAGATCCAGGGCCTCATCGGATTGGAGGCCTTCTGATCTGGAGGGTAGACCAGCCTCAGATCAGATTTCTGCTGCTGCTCTGTCTTCGGATTTGAGAGGCTTGTCTGAGCCACCTGTGGTTATTGAGGATAAGGCCTCAACTGGATCCTGCAGGGATTTGTCAGTCTGCTCCTGTATCGCTGAGCTGAACTCCCGGATTGCAGACCCAGATCATCGGTGTCCTTTGGGTCTCCAGCAAAGTCTACAAACTCCTCCACTTCTAGATCATCTAGGAGCTTACCACCTTCAGATGTGGACAGGATGATGTTGAGCTTTCTCAAGACCCAGATAGAGTTGGGGACTTTTGCTTCCCCAGCCCACCTGGCTAGGAGAGCCTCTCCAATCCCAACTCTGTTCTCCTCTTCGACCCCAGGTACTTCAGAATCCTGGGACCCAGATACCAGCACTCAGAATCCTGGGACCCAGATACCAGCACTCAGATCCAACTGTGTCAAATATTCCCTTTTTCTCGACCCTATCAGGGTCCGTGGCCTGCTGTGTTCCTCAAGCCTTGGACCAGAGTGGGCCCTGTGCAAGAGCGGTCTTCGCCTGCTCCACGGGGACAGGGTTGGGTCCAGGCCTTTCAGACTGATTTCTTCTCCTTAGGCTTTGGCCCTTGATAGCTCTGGACTGGTATTGTCCAGGGGCTGCAGTGCTATGCTGGGGTCCATCCTTCTGTTTCTGGGGGCCTCACCCTCCTGGAATGGGGACGGGACTGGTTCCAGGCAGTCAGACCTTCACCAGGACTAGCGACATCTCCTGCCCCTCTGGGTCCACCCCTACCCCTCTTTACCTTGGGTGGTGAGGCCTCCCATCCTGTCCAGGGTCAGTCCTCCTGTACCGGTCTTCAGGGGGTTTTCTCCCCTCATGGCATTTCTGCATCTTCTGTGTCCTCCCTGGATCCCCACACGGAGGAGGCACCTCATAACAAAGTGCAAAAGGAGGCACTTGGACTCTCCCATGGAGTCCCTCAGAGGACCTGGACCTTGATGGAGACTGGTCCCCCCATATCTCCACCTGACAATATCTACTTTGGGGACATCCTTAAGATCCTGAGGCAAAAGAGCAGATGGTCCCCCAACCCCTGTCTTTGGAGGAATACACGTTTCTGAAGGTGTTTGGGATGGGCCCATCTACTTCCTGGATGTGCCCCCCCCCCCCCCCCCCTGCTGACGAGTTGGTGGATCTTAACACCTGCAGGGCCTGGAAAGAAACACATTGTGGAACCAGTAAATAAGTGGGCAGACAGGTACCATAGCCCTCCCATGGACTGACCTTTTTGAAGCAAAGGCGTTCTGGTTGATGCCACTGTGGTTGCCGCTGCCACAAAAAAGGAGCTGGCGGAGCAGAGCTCTGTGGTTCATCCCCCTAACAGTGTTTCAGGTGATTGACTGGCATGGGAATCGTGGTTTGTCTTCGCTACCTTTG
This sequence comes from Protopterus annectens, assembly GCF_019279795.1. NCBI lineage: Eukaryota > Metazoa > Chordata > Ceratodontiformes > Protopteridae > Protopterus > Protopterus annectens. The sequence goes on from NC_056737.1 coordinate 797,805,872, forward strand.
GACTGAGGACAATTAATTACCTGGCACACTTCAACCCCTCCCTTCAAAGGGACTTGATCAAAGAACTTGCCACTTCCCTTACACAGTTGTTGCTAGAGGATGGCCTCAAGAAGGTCTCTTACAAGCTCTCTGCTCTGACGTCCCTCGCTAATTCCTGGATGAGGCTAATTTCAAAAACTACCTTTTGAGTGGCCGGTACCGGCATAGCTATAAGGCAGCATGCTTGGTTACAACTATGCGGGTTTGTGGAGTTCTTCAAAGCGTCTTTACTAACCCTTCCTTTGACAGGTCCACCCTCTCTGGACCGTTTATGAAAGAAACTCTAACCCATAGAGTGCAGGAAGGGAAGACTTTGTACGTGGTTGGGATCATGTTCTCTGCTCTTCAGAGGTCATTTTCAAAGACCCAACGAGGCGCTAAGATGATGTGGTTCCAGAGGTCAGACTTCCTTCCAGGGTGCTCCTGATTACATTTCCAGAGGCAGGTGGAGCAAATTCAACAGCGGATACCGCCTTAGAGGCAGTGAGGATGGGGGTGGGGGTCTGCAAAATCAGGGCTCCAGGGAACCTTTCTCTGTGCAGCCTTTTCAGCGCTCCTGAAGCATTACCCGACTGTCCTGCCCTGGTTAACAATGATTCTACAGCATCCATTGTGAACTGTAGAACTGTACATAACCTTAGTGATTTTTCTTTGAAAAATGAACATATTTCTCTCTCGCAAAAAGGTTTTGGTTTTGTTCTGCGTTTTAAGTCTGATATTGCTAGACTGTTTAACTTGAGGCTTTACACCAGACAACTTAACTTGTTTTGTTTTTCTAAATAAGAATTAAGAAGGTAGAACAGAACCATTTATATTGAAAAGAAAAAGTATATTCTTGCCCCCCCTGTAACCCCTTAGTGTATTTGTTCGAAACGTATGGAAAATTATTTTAGATCAATTGTAAAGGCAAGTCATTCTAGTTGTGACAACTTATCTAAAGAAGAAAGGTTAGCACTCTGAGAGCGATCTGACAATAAAGCATACCGAGTGATGAAGCCAGATAAGGGCGGTGGAGTGGTCATCATGAGGCAAATTGATTGTGTGCTGAATGTACTCTTTACTTAATGAGGAAGACATTTATGAGAGAGTTTCTCTTAGTGAACTCAGTAGAGCATATGGCAAGACTGATGCTCTAAGTCAAGGTACTTTAACAGTGGAGGAGTATGATTTTTGAAAGTAGATGCACCAAGAATTCCGATAATTTTCGGAATACCCAAAATTCACAAACATTTCAGTGACACCTGTTTTAGACCAATTGTTGCCGCTCAGGGTTCAAAAACTGAACCACTGGCTGCATTTGTTTATTATTTCTATAAGAAAGTGGCCAACAATTTTGTTTGTATCTTAAGAGATTCTTGGCATTGCTTAACAGCCAAGCTTGATAAGGATGACTTGTTTGTGGCAGTTGACGTAGTTAACTTGTTTACTGTGATCCCCCATGACAGAGGCTTAGAATATTTTTCATAATGTTTATCACAAAGTGGACACTTTAACCAAACCAGAGTAAATATACTGGTTGACCTGTTAGAAGTGGTGCTTTAAAAATACCTTTTTGGTATTCGAAGGTGAATTTTTCTGACAAAAATCAGGTGTGGCCATGGGGGCGAAATGTGCCCCATTTTTAGCCAACCTGTTCTTGGCTGAATGGGAAAAGAGGTATGTATTCTCTTCTCCCTTTATATCCAGGATACATGTGTATTATAGATTTTTGGATGATATACTTATAGTTTGGAGAGGAACAACTTCTGAAGTGGCAGAATTTTTGAATTACATTAACACCACCACCCAATACCTAAAGTTCACATATAGGGTAAACCAGAATGAAATTGATTATTTAGATATTCTTCTCACAAAAGATAATTGCACAGGAGAACTGTCATCTAACATATTTAGGAAACAGACCTGTGCTAATACATTATTGCATTTTGACAGTTGTCATTCTGAACACCAGTATAGGAGCGTAGTCAGGGGAAAGATGGTCAGGTTGTCTAGGCTGATCAATAATAAGAAATTTTCTGAAGAATTGTTCAAGTTGATTGGGATGTTCAAGGATAGGGGGTACCCTATTAAGATTTTACTGTCAACTACGAAAGGGGTAACCAGGAACCATGCAACTAGGTTCCTACCCACCCTTAGAGGGGGTCACAGTAATATTAACATAAATCATGTTAATGGCTCCAAAAATGATATGATTTTACCATTTAATCAAGATGCCTCACATGTAAAGGGAAGCATGAAGAAAATTTGGGGAGCCTTGTTAGACGATGACCTGAAAAACAAATTGGGTCAGAGCCTAAGATTGTTTTCAGTAGAGGCAAAACTATCAAAGAAATTTTGAAGAGGGACATGGATACTAAAAAGAACAATTATGTCTGTAGGATGCACAAATGTGGCTTCTGTTCAAGCTGCAGATTTCAGTGACGGACCCTATGTCCAGATTGACTCTTATGGTAGGAACTTGGTGTCCAGGGCGGTGGAATTGTAACACTAAAAATGTTGTTTATATTGCTACCTGCATTTCATGCCTTGCATTTTATATAGGCAAGACAACCAGGAAAACTACATGACAGGATTATAGAACACAACAGGAATATTAGAAATGCAAAAGTGTTCCAGTGCCCTTTACACACACAGTTCAGTGTGTACAAATTTCAAAAAATTCCTATTTTTTGTTGAGTTTTGGTCAGTACAAGAGGGGGTAATGTTGATCTTGATCTGCAGATCAAGGAAACTGGCAATTAAGACTCTATGCCAGGGTGAAACCTGGAATTAATAAGACAATTTCCATCTCGAGCACCTTCAGAAAAAGAGCAAAACTGGTTTAAATACAGGCTCCTTCAAGCCTCAGTGAATGCTAGCAGTTTTTAGGAAAGAAAACTTTTTTTTAAATAATATTTTTAACATATATATATATATATATATATATATATATATATATATATATATATATATATGTGTGTGTGTGTGTGTATATGTATATGTATATATATATATATATATATATATATATATATATATATATATATATATATATATATAGTTTACTATCAAAATATGTGCAATTGCACGACTATGAAGTATTCGAACACCATATGTTCGAATACTTCATAGTTCGGCAGGTTATGTGAGCGAACGTTATTATTGCGAATGGACTATGCATTCGCAATTATAACGTTCGCTCATGTAAGAGGATGGCGGTACAGTGCGGTTAGGGAAATGCATCCCTGTCCTCACTGTAGTGCGATCTCGGAGTTGGAATATTAAGTTGCGGGGTGTGGGGGCACAGCCCCCCACAGGGGGGTGCAGGGAGCTTGCCCCCCTGCATAAATGTGAGTTTAGGCTAGTTACGTAGGGAGTTAAGGGAAGGGTGGGAGTGCTGTTGATTGTCGAAAATGTCGCGAGCGACATTTTCGACAGTTGACAGCTGTTCTCGACATTAGGTACATACGGAAATGTGTACGTTCGGCGAAACACTTAGCTAATACGTACACATTTTATTTTAACTTTCGACTTATTAATAGTAAACCTATATATATATATATATATATATATATATATATATATATATATATATATATGGTTTTATTATAGTATTCTGTTATTGCAATAATTGTAATAACATTTGTCATTCATAAACTAGTACATTATTCATGAATCCATGATGTTACAGGAAATGTCAGTCTGTTCTTCCTATTAATGTGACATTACACATTTTATTTTTTATATATATATATATATATATATATATATATATATATATATATATATATATATATATATATATGGTTTTATTATAGTATTCTGTTGCAATAATTGTAATAATGTTTGTCATTCATAAACTAGTACATTATTCATGAATCCATGATGTTACAGGAAATGTCAGTCTGTTCTTCCTATTAATGTGACTGTTGTGAATTTTTATTCGACTCTGATGATGCCTAGATTGTAAAAGGCGAAAGCGCCAAGTCTCTGGTAATTTTTATCATATTAAAGTGACTGCTTCTTGTGCAAGTACACGTTGGTTTGCCTGTTTATTTTTTTACTGCCCTGAAGGCAGTCTGGGGCCATCTTTCCCTTCACCCACTAGCCTGGGCGAACATCACCTCTGGTCAGTGGGTGTTAAACATAGTTTCCAGGGGTTATTTCATTCCCTTTTTTTCAACCCCTCGTATATGAAGGCAACTCCACGACGTACCACCCTGCCAGAGGGAGTTGGCCTTCAAAGAAGTTGTACAGCGTCTTCAACAAAGAGACATCCAAGAGATCCAAACAGGAGAAAAGAGGATCCGGAACTTCCTTTTGCTTCTTTTTACTGCCAGATAAGACCAAGGGACCTAAAGTCCTATTCTGGACCTCAGCAAGTTGAAGCTATTGGTCAAGAAGTCCAAGTTCCAGATGGTCACTGTTAAGTCCATTCTGCCTCTCTTACACAAAGGTGACTGGATGTGCTTGGTGGATCTCCAGGACGCCTACTATTACGTCAAGATAGGCATTCGAGGAGACGCCTTTGCTTCTGATTATGGGCTAGTCATTGCTAGTTCAGAGCCTTGCTCTTTGGGTTCACCACAGGCCTGGATGTTTATCAAATGCATAGCAGTGGTGGCGGCTCACTGGAGGCTGCAGGGATTCTAGGTGTTTCTGTACCTAGACTGTTGGCTCCTCATGGCTCCCATGAGGCATCAACTGTCACAAGCTGTCCAGTACATCCTCTCTTTGTTCAGCCAATTGAGGATTGCATTAAATCTCCCAAAGTCCAGTCTGGTCCCCACACAGAAATTAGAGTTCGTAGGAGTCCAGCTAGACTAGGTCTGAGACTGCAGCATTAAATTCTTAGCTAGGCTTGTAAGGGTCACAGGGCCATTAGCCTAGTAACCTCCTATGATCCTATTACCTCTTTGCAGAGTACATCTTATCCGGGAGCAGGTCATGCAATTCTTAAAATCTTTCGAGTCCTCCAATCCACTTGGTTCTTTGGACCCTAGGGTACATTGCTGCGGCCATACAGCTTGTACACTAGCAAGGTACCATATGCGGGTTTTACAGTGGACCCTGGCGGTTCAGTGGTCTTTTCATTCATAGCCTATGTTAATGTCCATAAAACTGATGCCGGTGTGCAGACGGCACCTTCTGTGGTGGCTTCAGTCTCAGGATCTTTTCACTCCCTTTGCCCAAGGCAACTGTGACCTTTGGGAGCTTTTCTGGTGGGGTGGCAGCATTTCCAGGGGAGAACAGTTCAAGGGCACGTGGTCCCCCACAGAGACCAAATTGCACAAATATCCTAGAGATGAGCAGTCCTCCTAATCTTGCAAGTCTTTCAGGATTGCCTTCCTGGGGACAATTGCAATTCAGACGGACCACATGGCAATGGTTTGGACTATCAGCAAACGGGGGCAAGGTCTTACCCGTTCTGCAGAAAGGCCATGAGAGTGTGTGAATGGGTGATGTCCTCCCGGCACTTTCTTCTTGTGACCCACATACCCGAGGACTTCAACATGTTGGCCGACAAACTCAGCAGAACCATATTGAGTCCTCATGAGTGGTCCCTCAGTCTGATGGTGGCGAAGCAGATATTCAGTCATTGTGGTCAACCATGTTGTGACCACTTTGCCTCACCAAGCAACAATTTATTTATCATTTTGTTGACTGGGAAAGTCCGACTATGGCAGAGACCATTTTCAGCAGAGGCCCGGGGAGAAATGCTCCAAATGCATGCATTTACTTTGCCCTGATCCCCCCCCCCCCGAGCAGTCACAGAGGGATGCTCTAGCCCACGATTGGCCTTTGTTTCTCCTATACGCTTACCCTCCTTATCCCTCTTATCCCCAAAGTTTTGCAAAAAGTGTACCACCTGGGGAAATCCCTTGTCCTCGTTGCCCCCTTCTGGCATAGTCAGATGTGGATTCTCTTCCTAATGTCTCACTTGAAGTATCCCCCTTGGATACTGGATCCCCTTCAGGATCTGATCTCCCATCCTTCGAGGCTCCCTCTTTCCAGTCTGCGGACCTTTCATCTTACTGCATGGTTTCTCCAATTCAAGAATTTTTGAAACCGTCCAGGTTAGCTTCCCTGTCAAGAATAGTATCCTAGCCACCCAAAAGCCTTCCACCAGAAAGGTTTATAGTAGCAAATGGAAAAGATTTTCTGTCTGGGTTAAGAGCGGGAATCTGGACCCCTTTTCTATTTCCGTAACAGATATTTTATTTATTTATTCTCTTCATGTGTTCACTTTGTTGACCGGGCTAGTCTAACTGGGATATGTCCATTTTCAGTAGAGGCCCCGAGGAGAAAAACTCGACAGACAATAACAAACAACAAAACAAAAAACATTTACAAAATAAAATAATAAATAATTTTTTTTTTTTTTAACAGCCAAAAAAGAAAAAGTTCTAGTTCAGGAAGGGGCAAGTTTTTCTACTATTAAGCTTCAGTTGGCTGCAGTTTCCAGTTTTCACGAGACTAGCAAACCTGCGTTCTCTTTCCGACTCTGTAAAGCCTTTATGAAAGGCGTTTTCCTTCTAAGACCGCCTGTTAAGGATCCCTTGCCTCCTTGGGATCTAACCTTAGTGCTGCAATCTGACTCTGATCCCATTTGAGTCTACTAGCTCTTGTGATTTCAAATTTTTGTCTTGGAAAACTGCCTTCCTGGTAGCCATAACTTTGGCTAAGAGGGTGTCTGTGCTGCAGGCCCTTTCAGTTGCTCCCCCGTATATGGTCTTTCACAAGGATAGATTGTCTCCCAGAATGAATCCGTCCTTTTTGCCTAAGGTATTTTCTGAATCCATTCTGAACCAATGTATTCAGTTACCATTTTTCTTTTCCAGTTATTCCAATAAAGGAGAATACATACTGCTTACTATGGATGTACACAGGCAATTGCAATTTGTATCTGCATTGGGCTAAGGAGTTTTGCAGATCAGACCAGCTTTTTGTGGCTTTTTCCCCGAATAGACGTGGCCTCCTCGTTTCTAAAGTGACTGACTGTCTCTACGTGAATCTCCAGCTATATTTCTACAGTCTACACCATGAAGCATCTTGCGGTTCTGGGAAAGGGTAAAACTCATTCTGCTAGGTCTGTGACTTCTTCAGCCTTCATGGCCAAACTCTCCAACTGTATTTGCACTGCTGCCACTTAGTCTAATCCTCACACTTTTATATCTCATTACAAGTTTGATTTGGTTTCCAGAAACAGGGCTTCCTTTGGTTCCACTGCTTCGACATGTCCTTCCTTGAGGCCTCCCAGGGTAGATTGTAGATGGCTCTGATCCTACTGTGAGGAATTATGGCATGGATAGCATCAGTTAGAGTTATGTGCTTACCATAACTTGGCATCTGTTATCCTATATCATTATTCATCACATTTCCCTCCCGCCATCCCCCCTTCCTTGTTGGATCTTCAGAGAAAGTTGGAGTGTGTGGGTCCAGGACTCTTTCCTTTTCTTCCTTTTGGGTCATAGCAATACTGATTGTTAGCAAACTCAATCTGAGGGTTAGAGGGCAGCAGGAGATTATGGGAGAGGAGTAGCTTGAGCCTTGAACCTGTCTTAGCTGAAGTTGCCGGCTCGGATCCAAGACACTACTGTGATCAATAATGACATAGGATAACACAGATGCCAAGTTGGTAAGTACATCCTCTTTACCTTACTTGATTCTATCCAGATGTTAAAGAAATCCAAACCATGTGCTTCACAAACAAGTCTAATCTTACACCTCTTTTTTTTTTTAATTTTCTTTCCTTGCTATTTTTAGTGTTTCTGTACTTTATGTACCTCACATGCCTGTCTTAGCCGCATCATATGTTCGTTCAGTCAGAGTGCCTCAGTGGTATATGGGTTCTGTGCTTGCACACAAGCCCGCACTGTCAGCTTTCTAGACATCAGAATCCCCCCATCACCTGTGATAGGGGATTGGCTAAGCTTCCCTCATTAAGGGAAGCCAAATCTGTGTCTCAAAGTTGGATATCTCAGTCTTTTACTGCCAGCTGTAGGACTCAAAACAGTTGAATCTTTTCAACAGCCTGCATTGGAGGATTACAGCTGCCAGAGCTTCCATTCCTTTTTATTATTGTATACCTTAGATTCCTTCCTGATGTGTATAAATATGTGTATTAATATTTAATATTTTTGCTGTTTACTACTGCCAATTCCTTTGGGAATTCTAACTAAAGAATTGTGTTTTATGCTTAATACTGCTTTAAGCAGTTATGGGCTTTGTGGTGTCAGTTGAACACTAGGCCTTTTGTTTCTGTTGTGCATCTACTTTGGAAGTTCTGACAGGAGAATACTGCATTTTTCACTTTTTTCATTTATATGATATTTATTACTGATAAAAACTGCTATAGCTATTTTTATTGCTAAATCACAATTTTCCGCAAATTACATTATTTGTATTTTCTTTGGAGATTTTAATTTTTTGAGAAGGGAATCTGTTAGTAAATGATGATTTATGCTGTTTTTAAAAAGTTTCTTTTTAAGGGCATATATATGATTTGTTTTCACTGTTTGGACAAGTGAATTTAACTTTTTGCTGTGGGTGTGTGCGGTTTTTATAATTTAAACGGTTTATGCTACATTTCATGCAGTGTTAGGCATATTTGTTGTGTGTGGACATGGTTTATATATCTATATCTATATATATATATATATATATATATATATATATATATTGTGTGTGGACATGGTTTTTATAGATATATATATATATATCTATATCTATATCTATTTTGTTTTTTATTTTTTTTATTATTGCTGCCCTTAATTGTGTCAGTGTATTGTTATGGCTGATGTTTTTTCCCCTGACTTGATGCCGTATACTTCTGTCCTCAATCAAATCCAGTTACACCTTTAAAAGAAAAAAATCAACAAAAACATGCCTCAGCCTACTGTTAATCTATTGCCTTAAGACGCCTTACAGACAACTTGCCTTTTTCCCCATCCCCTCCTGGTGTGAGCATGCAACTCTCTCTAATGGGGGGGGTTGTTCCTAGTACCTGGCTCAGGTATGGGAGAACCAAATATTTTGGGTGCAGGAGATATCCAGGGTAAGAGTCTCCTTGCCAGACATAGTACTCTGCCCTCTACACTTCACCACACAACACACAATCAGGTTATTACCATTGGTAGGGCCAAGCGTTTTATATTCAGCTAATCTCTGAGACTCTGCTTTTACTAAGTGACTGATATCTAGAGAGGGTATCCTCAGTCTGGCTATGCAGATTTTTGATGGGGACTCTGATGCATACAGTACCGAACACTAGTTTGTCCAGTCTTCAGAAGGTGAACACGTTCAAAAACCCAAGAAAGTATTCACTTTTCCACAGGTGATAGCTAGGTTTAGAGTTGTATTTGACTGGAAGCAATCTGGAGCTGTGCTAGAGATTGACAGTTGGTTCATATTAAGAATGAAGTCCCAAATGTTGCCTTTCATATCACTTTTGCAGTATTTTTGTTTACATAAGGGATCTACCAAGGATAGTCCAATGTCCGGCCAGTATACCAAAGTCTTTAGTTCATTTAGGCTCGGGCATCACACACATGCTCTCTATGCAATGTGTAGGGATTAATGGCAATGTACAGATGCAAACACCCAGAACTTATTTGTCGCCAGTTCAAACACCATTGTTGAACGTCTGTCTGAATGCCCTTCTGCTGTGCTGGTTACCAAGTCGTGTTTTCAGGCAAGTGCCCCATTGGGGCTTCTTGTCTCTTATTTTTTGTGGTTATTGTATTCATGCCCTCTGGAAAGGGAAAATGTCAGTGTGAGAGGCAGATTCCCCATAAAGACAGTCATGACCAGTGTCTCTTCTGTTTGGGTGCTTCCCACAATCATACCTAGTACTGTCCCTTCTAGGCATTTGTGCCCAAGACCCCACGTAATTCTCCTTGTCCATATCCCTGGAGAAACAGTGCATTAAGTTTATGGCTAAGGGTGATTTGGCAGAATCCTCCCGCCCTGAGGGCCAGCCATCTGTAAGAACACAGCCGAAAAAGTTAGGTCTGATCTGGCTGCTGTCCAGCCTCTGCCAATCATGTCTGTTTGGTATTGAAAGTCTGGAGGACCTTCCGGTGGGTGTTAGATTCCTCTGCCCCAACCCCTTTGGTGGCCACATGGTCCGACTTCTCGTATGTCCTTTGCAGACTAACATCTGTACCTGATGTTGAAGGGAAACCTTGGCTAACTGGGATCTGACCTTCTGGTGTTTTGTGTGGACTTCCCACAGAAAAACGCAAGCATATTTCCCCATGTTAAGGATCCCCAAACTGAATGGCAGGATTTCATTCTAGGTTTATTTAATACTTTGCCCTTCAAGCTTCCTCAAGGGGTCTCTATGCCTGCTGCTCCCTGGCCTTCCACTGGATTCAAGAGACCTAGGGAATTGGATTACTCAGTTGAGGAATTGGAAGAATCTTTGGCTTACTCTTCCCAGACTCCTTCCCCCTTGTGGTGTCCTCCTCCTCTGAAACACAGTCCAAGTCCAGATTCCCCCTGGAGGAACTCTCTCTTTTAGGGATACTGTTGCCCATATAATGGATTTATTTTAAGTGGGATTGCTATCAAATCTCTGAAATTCACAAAAGATATTATGAACTCCTACAGATGGAGTCTCCTAAGCCATCTGCTGGTGGTCCTGTTCTTGATGCTCTTCTGGATACTTTTTCAGCAGTATCTAAAGCTCCCGACTCTCAGCTCCCTGCACCTAAGCAGCAAGATGGTCTATAAAGCTCTTGAATGCAGATTTCTTTATAAATTTCCTTCTGCGGACCCTTTCTATGTAGCGCAGTTTCTCTTACAAGCCTTCCATGCTTTTAACCTTTACCAAGCTATTGCCTTCTGATGAGGATAGTAGGGCTGTGGAAAGGCTGGGCAAAAAGTTTACACTGCTGCCACTTTATCCTTTCCGACCCTCAATTATCAGACTTGTATGACCAGGTGTGTGTTGTTCCTCCTTTCACAAGTTTCTAAGGTAGTTTCTGACCTTTCTGACTCTTAGGGCAGGGCTTTGGCCTTCTCCCTGCTGCGGTCTACTTCAGGTTGCCCACCACTCTATTAAATGCAGCTGATGGCCTCTTCCAGGGCTGCTACTTTTGGTTCAGTTATTAGGTGTTATTCTTGGCTTCATCTTCATGCTCTGCCTGATGATAAGGCCAAACATTTGGATGCTCCTTTTGATAATAGAAATATTTTTGAATCTGCTGCAGCTGAACTTTTCTAGTCTCTCCAGGCCAAGAATAAAGCCTTGCAGGAGCTGAAACCTATTTTTTGTTTGTTCTTTTCCTAAATTTCAGAGGAGTTATCCTGCTGTCCACTTTTGTTTGTAGGCAAACTTGCCCTCATCCTAAGGGCAAAAAGGATTATAGGTGTCTGTCTCCTAAGTCTAGTCAGAGTCCTGCCTCCCAGAAGCCTGCTTTCCAGGACAAACTGGGTTTTATTTGAAAGTTTGCTTCCTCCTTCCCTTGGCCAGGGTTCATTGTCCCTCTCTCTGTTCATGTCTCTCCCAAATTGGCTGCAGATCACTTCATATTCCTGAGTTGGTCAGGGATATTTTATGGTTTGGAAATCCTTTCTTCCCTTTTTGGACATTCTTCAGCCTCCTTGGTAAAGGTACTCTCATTTCCTAGAGGTTTTTTATTCTTTTTTGGCTCTGGGCAGCATTCAAGCCAGGCAGTTAAGGAAGGGATTTTACTCCAGAATGTTTCTGGTCCCATGAAAGGAGGGACTTGGAGGCCAGTTTTGGATCTTTCCAGGCTAAACACACTCTTCTTTTGGATGCTGTCTCTGCAGACCTTATTTCCTCCTCTTTCATCCCAGCCCTTTCTGGTATCTCTGGATCTCAAGGATGCATACCTTCATATCCCCATTCATTCTGTCTTCAGGAAATTGTTACATTTCTCTGTCTCTTCCTTGCATTTTCAGTTTTATGCTTTGCCGTTTGGCGTCTCTACCTGCCCCAAGGGTATTCACCAAATAAGAAAAACACCACGCCTCGCACGTACAGCATGCACGGCCAAACCATTAGTAGAAAAAACACAAACGGCCAGCATATATAGTCCAACGCTTTATTTTGCAGAGAACCAGGAACACAAAAATGTCCCAAACATAACTCCAACCCTCAGACCGGTTTCGGCAATATGCCTTCTTCAGTGAATAAAAAAACATGCCCAAACCTGAGCATCATACATATTTATATCCCGCATCAGTCATGCTTAACCAATGGTATAATCCAACCCCTTTGATACATATTCATGAGCCCAAAGAACTGCTTACAAAAGCCTATATAGTCATGTGTAACAAAGGTAATAAACAATTGTAATTGCAAATGCAAAAGTATTAGCAAATATGAATGTAGATACAATGAGTGCACGTCTTAAGATAATTATAAACAAATAATAAAGATAAACAAATAATAAAAATAAACAAAAGATGGTATAACAATGCCATACAAACATAACTCAACCTGGTCTAAACTCTGTCCACTAAACATAGACCAAATTATATATATTTCAAATTTAACAACCCAATCACTCCATATAAACATATATGTACATACCTATATGTACCATATTAAAAAAGGAAAACCACATTGGTAGTCACAAGAAATATATATAGTGTGATGATATAAATACAACCAAATTGTAACATGAAAATTGAATGGAGCTACTCATAGCCTTGTACCAATAGGACAAAAAGCTAAATGAAAAAATATTCATTATAAATGGTCATTTATACCAGGAGAAAACAAAGCTCCAAGATGAATAATCCAATATTTCTCTTTAAAGCTTAGTGTATTTTGCCATCCCTGTTGATGGCTTCTATCCCCTATAATCCTGTCAATGACGGTGAACATGAACCTGGCTGAAGGATGTTTAAGTGTATGCTGATAAAGTCCATTAGTTGGCTTTTTGTTCCGTATGTCACTCCTGTGTTCCCCTATTCTAATACGTAGTGAATGTGAAGTTTTGCCTACATAAAAGGCTGAGCACTGACATGTCGCTAGGTATATCACCCAACTGCTGGAACAATTCCCAAAGATTCTCAGATCATAAACTTTACTGGTATTGGCACTGGTGAATTGTTTGGTTTTGTTTACCTGATTACACGATATACAATGCCCACACGGAAAGGTACCCAAAAGCTCATCCCCCATAATGGTAAGTTGTTTATATTTTGCTCCTCCACTATCCTGATGTTTGTAATGTGAAAAAAGAGAACCCAATGTTCTACCCCTTCTATAGGAAAATTGACATTTGTCACCCAACCTCTCTCTTAAAAAATCATTGGCCAATAGAATATTCCAATTGTCATTGAGAACATTCCTAATAACCTGATGATTCCTACCATATGTGGTAACAAATCTCAAAGTAGAATCGTGCATAGTGGGTGAGTGGTCCCTGTATTCCAGTAATTGACTTCTCTGCTGTTGACCCGACCAATTCCTGGCAGATAGAATATCAAATGGACGATATCCCCTTTCTAAAAATCTATCATTTTCTTAACTGGGCCTTTACCAGTATGGTCCACTAAAATATTACAATTGCCATAGGGCTTTTGTATTTTGCCTACATGTCTTTCGAGAAATAGCCTTGTTACATCAATGCACATCTAAACAGGATCTTTAGTTCTACCTGTGTTGGTCCTGCTCTGATTCACTGTTTAAGGAATAGCCTAACTGACTCTCAAACATATTTAACTGCATACACAAGGGGTATATAGGATCAGTGGGCACAACAGTGATTCACTGGTATAAGGATTATTGATATCCTAATGGTCCTTTGGTCATTTGATATTTATTGTGGCCTATATATATCAACTATAGGCTATATGAATATACATCTGGTGTTAGTCCAGTGATATGTTATAACTGATTAGGTTCTTTGGCTTGGTGGCAAATATTGTAACAATACAATACAATGTGTGGGCATTGTATATCGTGTAATCAGGTAAACAAAACCAAACAATTCACCAGTGCCAATACCAGTAAAGTTTATGATCTGAGAATCTTTGGGAATTGTTCCAGCAGTTGGGTGATATACCTAGCGATATGTCAGTGCTCAGCCTTTTATGTAGGCAAAACTTCACATTCACTACGTATTAGAATAGGGGAACACAGGAGTGACATACGGAACAAAAAGCCAACTAATGCACTTTTTCAACATACACTTAAACATCCTTCAGCCAGGTTCATGTTCACTGTCATTGACAGGATTATAGGGGATAGAAGCCATCAACAGGGATGGCAAAATACACTAAGCTTTAAAGAGAAATATTGGATTATTCATCTTGGAGCTTTGTTTTCTCCTGGTATAAATGACCATTTATAATGAATATTTTTTCATTTAGCTTTTTGTCCTATTGGTACAAGGCTATGAGTAGCTCCATTCAATTTTCATGTTACAATTTGGTTGTATTTATATCATCACACTATATATATTTCTTGTGACTACCAATGTGGTTTTCCTTTTTTAATATGGTACATATAGGTATGTACATATATGTTTATATGGAGTGATTGGGTTGTTAAATTTGAAATATATATATAATTTGGTCTATGTTTAGTGGACAGAGTTTAGACCAGGTTGAGTTATGTTTGTATGGCATTGTTATACCATCTTTTGTTTATTTTTATTATTTGTTTATCTTTATTATTTGTTTATAATCCTCTTAAGACGTGCACTCGTATCTACATTCATATTTGCTAATACTTTTGCATTTGCAATTACAATTGTTTATTACCTTTGTTACACATATGACTATATAGGCTTTTGTAAGCAGTTCTTTGGGCTCATGAATATGTATCAAAGGGGTTGGATTATACCATTGGTTAAGCATGACTGATGCGGGATATAAATATGTATGATGCTCAGGTTTGGGCATGTTTTTTTATTCACTGAAGAAGGCATATTGCCGAAACCGGTCTGAGGGTTGGAGTTACGTTTGGGACATTTTTATGTTCCTGGTTCTCTGCAAAATAAAGCATTGGACTATATATGCTGGCCGTTTGTGTTTTTTTTATTCACCAAATAACTCGCTCCTTTTTTGCTTTTTGCAGGATGTGAGAAATTCAGATCTTTCCCATCTTTGCTTATTCAAGCTCCTACTTTCTGCTTCAGAATCTCAGGTTTACCACTTCTGTGTTCTAAAGTTTGGGGATCCCCATACACTTTCAGAAATCAGTTCTGATGCCTTCCCAGGTTCATATCTTTATCTGCTGCAGACTTTAGATAGTTCCCTTACTGGTATCTCTGTTCCCTTACTGGTATCTCTGTCTGCTCCCAAGGCTGTTTCCCCAATTGCATTTTCCAACCCCTTCATCCTCTGGTGTCTGTCATGGGCAGGGAATTTCTCGGGGTTCTTTGGTGTATGGCTTCCATCATTTCCATGCTCCCTCTCACCAGGCATCATATGAGGAAGCTTTAGTGGTACTGCAAGTTAGTGTGTCTTCAACATTTGCCACCCAGGGTTTCCCAGTATGGTACCTTTCAACTTGCACTCAATCCAGGGCTTCCTTTTCAAGCTCCAGTTGGAACTCGGGAGCTCTTTACAGATGTCTCAAATAGGGGGTGGGGTGCCTCCTGCTTTCTCCTCAAAATTCAGGGTCTCGGCCCTCCTTATCCGAGATCAGATGACGTCAATGTGAAGAAGATTAGGGTTCTGCTTCTGGTTTTTCATGCTTTTTATTCCTTCTTTCATCCCCGGCCTCTCAAAGTTTTTACAGACATTACCACAGTGATGTGGTATGTCAAGAAGTGTGTCTGTGTGTCTGTCTGTCTGTCTGTGTGTCTGTCTGTCTGTGTGTCTGTCTGTCTGTGTGTCTGTCTGTCTGTGTGTCTGTGTGTCTGTCTGTGTGTGTGTCTGTCTGTGTGTGTCTGTCTGTGTGTCTGTCTGTGTGTGTCTGTCTGTGTGTGTGTCTGTCTGTGTGTGTGTCTGTCTGTGTGTGTCTGTCTGTGTGTGTGTCTGTCTGTGTGTGTCTGTGTGTGTGTGTGTGTGTGTGTGTGTGTGTCTGTCTGTGTGTGTGTGTCTGTCTGTGTGTGTCTGTCTGTGTGTGTGTCTGTCTGTGTGTGTGTCTGTCTGTGTGTGTGTCTGTCTGTGTGTGTGTCTGTCTGTGTGTGTGTCTGTCTGTGTGTGTCTGTCTGTGTGTGTGTGTCTGTCTGTGTGTGTGTGTCTGTCTGTGTGTGTGTGTCTGTCTGTGTGTGTGTGTCTGTCTGTGTGTCTGTCTGTGTGTGTCTGTGTGTGTCTGTGTGTGTCTGTCTGTGTGTGTGTGTCTGTCTGTCTGTGTGTGTGTGTCTGTGTCTGTCTGCCTGTGTCTGTATGCGTGTGTCTGTCTGTGTGTCTGTCTGAGTGTCTGTCTGTGTGTCTGTCTGTGTCTGTCTGTGTGTCTGTCTGTGTCTGTCTGTCTGTCTGTCTGTCTGTCTGTCTGTCTGTCTGTCTGTCTGTCTGTCTGTGTGTCTGTGTAAGGTTCTATCTATCCTTTTTTTTTTTTTTTCATATGAGCTCTTCAGGTCTGGGATCAAGCTATACTGTATCAAGTGACTCTTTGGGTAGTTTGCATTCCCTTGGAGCATAATCTAGTGGCTGGACTCCTTGAGCAGGTCCGGCACACAAGCTCATTAATGGATGCTTTACAGAATTGTATTCCTGGACATTGTCCATCAGTGGAGTATTCCTCTGGTTGATCTTTCTGTCTCCACTCTAAACAGAACTTTCCTCTATTTTGTTCCAGAGTACCAAAAAGTGGACACCCTGTCTTTTCCTTGGAAGAGGATGTTTTTGTATGCCTTTCCAACCCTTCTGTTACCACAAGTCTTACACAAGATCAGACTGTACTCTTCCAAAATCTTGTTAGTGACTCCCTTTTGGCCCAGACAGCATTGTTTCCCCCTTTTTTCTCATGTGGCCAGGGGGAATCTCCACAAGTTACATCACTGGATGGATCTTCTCAGAAAAGACATGGGATCTCTCATCCATCCTGACTTGTCCATTCATCAGCTGATACTGTGTGTGATTGAGCTTTGATCCCTTTCAGGTACCATTTTTCTGAGGACTTGCTTTGGGTTCTGCAGGAGGCCAGGAAAACCATTACCAGGAAATCATGCATGTCCAAATGGAAGTGATTTTCTGTCTGGTGCCTCTCGCATCATCAGGATCCATTATCTATGGAGGTTCCTCTGGTTTGCTTATTTGTGTGATCTGCTGCATGCAAAGTTGTCATATTCTTTAATTAAAGCTCACCTGTCAGAAATTTCTGCTAGTCTGCCCTCAACTCCTCTTCTTGCCTCTAGATTTAAAGTCCAGCATTTCTTAAAGGTGTCATTCGTATTAGGCCTCCCAGGAAGCCTATTCTACCTTCTTGGGAATCTTGATTTTGTACTTGAAAAATTGACCCAGGCTCGTTTGGAGCCTGCTTCTTTAGCTTCCTTACAACATTGTACTTGGAAGATCATTCTTCTTTGTTCTGACTTCAGCCACAAGAATGTCTGAACTTCAGGCTCTCATTGATATTCATCTTTTCTTAGTTTTCCACAGAGATGGGGTGCATCATTATACTAATCCTTCTCTTATACCCAGTGTGGTCAGTGAACTAGTCCATTCAATTTCCTTTCTTATTTTCCTTTTCTGCAGTCAGCTGGTGAGAAGGTTCTTCACACCTTGGATTTGCATAGACAGCTCGGATAACTTCAGTTTATCCAAAAAGTATCTGCAAATCTGAGCTGCTTTTTGGTTACTTCCTCCCAGGACTTTGGCTGTTTGTAAGCAAACTATCTCCTCCTGGATTTCTAAGGGCATTTCTTTTCTTTTCATGGAAATGTCTTTTCTTGTCAGTCAGAAAAAGAAAACTCTTTGGCTGCTGAGGGCAACTCAGGTAGAGCGAACACAATTTAAGTAGTATATCCTGAGTTGGCCACCATGGACTTCAACAACATACATTCAAAACACAAAAAATGTTTTTAATCTGTAACTGGTTCCAAGTTTAAAACAAAAGACAAAAACAAAGAACGAAAAGTGCTTTCAGCTATTTAGCCTTTTTCAGTTTGTATGATCCCTTGAGCTGCGCACTAGTTATTTTAAAACAGGCACACACCTGTCAACTCTAAATCGGGAGACACCTTCATCAACTTCGAATCCATGACATCACTATGACCAAGCCTCCTCACAAAATCAGCTGATCGCTAGGCGCCTATTCTTTAATATAGGCTTAAAGGGAACTATATTGTTTAAACCTGGGAACTTTTGCGCTTGGAGATTTATAATCCACTTAGTGCCACGTGTCTCCATTAGGTTTTTTTATAGCTCCTCCTCTCAAGTTTGGAATAATGAGATCTATAGCTTGAAAGTAAAAAGAACGAGTAGGGGAACGTTTAATATGATCCGCTAAACTGTTTTGGGCTTCTAAATGAGAGAGATATCTCAGATGTTTTAAAATGTGATCCTTAAACCTTTGGTTTGTTTTCCCTACATAAAAAGCTGAACATAAATGGCAGGTGGCTAAGTATACTAGGTGTCGTGTATTACATGTTGCAGAGGCCTTGAAAGAATTTACTTTGCCATTGACAGGGTGTAAAAAGCCTGGAACAGGATTAATATAGGAGCAAGCTTGACATTTTCCACACTTCTTAGTTCTCCTTATTACATAATAGCAGTTTCAAATTCTTTTTGTTTTTATAAACAAATCCTGGTTGGTCCCCTATTAATGTTTTAATTTTCTCATCTTCAAGTAAAATTGGCCAATACTTCCTAATAATTTCACATATTTGCTTGTTGTCCGAACTATATTTGAGCAAGCAATTCATTTTTTGTAATTGCCTAACTTCCTGTGTTCTAGTCTCCTTATCAAATGTGGACTCAGAATAAAGACAACCCCTAGTCCTTCTAAGGGTATCAGAATCTTTTGGCATATCAAGATCTGTATCCTTTAACCTCTTCTGCGCAAATGTTCTTCTAGAAGTACACACTCTTTCTTCAAAGTGCTTTCTTCTGTGCACAGCCTAGAAAGACGTACTACCTGATTAGCCATAATATTATATATATATATATATATATATATATATATATATATATATATATATGTCTCGGATGCATGCCCTGGCGGTATAAATAGTGATTTTGCCATGTATCCTTTTGATGTATTGCTGTTTGTAAACCTTGTATATTGTCATATTTGTTAACATCCAAAAAATCTATTTCTTTGTCCGAGCATTTGACTGAGAATTTCAAGAACCCTGTGGTGGAATGCAAGTAATCAAAATGATACAAATCCTTCTCCTGTCCAGTCCACACAGTAAAAACATCATCCACAAAACACCCGTAATATAACAGGTAGCTCAGCCATGGGTTAATTGGATTCAGTAGCTTCTGGTGTTCCCATTGTGCAAGCACTAGATTAGAATAAGTGTTGGCACATGGGGTGCCCATCACCAACCCCCATGTTTGCAAATAGCACTTGTTACCATAGAGAAAGATATTATTCTGTAAAATGATTTTTAATAAGTAGCAGAGGATGTCAT
>NC_056737.1:797825906-797861599 GCF_019279795.1 Protopterus annectens
TTGCTATTGGAATTTTTTCCTTTTCCTTTCTTGGCTTTGCGTTCAGCCGTTCCTTTGTAACTTCTCCTTGACCGCAACCGGTAACTGATAGAAAAAAGGGGAAGGATTAGCCCCTAATTTCGATATCGCATCTGTAGAGGTACTTGGTGTTACATCCATTACAGTACTATTCCTCTTAAAACCTGCCAAATTATTGGCTAAAGAAGTCACTTGATGCTCATTTGTTAGGGCTTTAGGGGTTGCTTGTAAAGATAAATCTCCTGTTGTGGTGTCTTTGTATTCGCTGTTTTGGTGGTACTTGTATGCCATTATTCACTGGGTTAATTACACTCAGTCTTCCCTTGGCCATTCGAAAATATTGCCTTCTTTGAAAGCCTTAAAATCTCTCAATGTTTTTTTCATTTTGATGGTTTTGAGTCTGTTGTTAGGCGCTGCTGTAAAGTTTCTAGCTTATACAAACTGGATTCAGACAAGTCAGTCCCTTTTAATTCCACTTGTTTCAGTTTGATAAGTTCAGTAGCCTGCTCTTCTTCCAGTTTAAAATGATCTATCAACAGCTTCATATAACTGAAGCTGGTTTCAAGATTAATACTCTGCCATTTGGCTAGAAGTTCGGGACGACTTTTGCCATATGTAGATAAGCATTTTACCCTCGTTCCTCTCAACAATTCTATGGTGTAAACATGCTTCCAAATGGTAGCGTTGCCATGATAGTCTCTTGAGATGAAATGCAGCGTCTTCCACCTCCTAAACTGCATCAAACTTCTCCACTGTGTCAGACTCAGAAACGTTCTCTCTAGCGCCCGTTTCCAAGGTAAAACTCAAGTAATGGATTAGCAGAACCTCCAAAGAATTCAATTAGGGTTTTACCTTTAGGTAAGTCCTTGTTAGCAGCAATATCCGCCATGTGTAGGAAAGGAGTAGTAACGTACAAGTAAGAAAAAGAAAACTTGGCTGCTGAAGGCAACTCTGGTAGAGCGAACACAATTTAAGTAGTATATCCTGAGTTAGCCACCACGGTCTTCAACAACATACATTCGAAACATAAAAATGTTTTTTAATCTATTAAAATGTGACAACTGGTTCCAAGTTTTAAAACAAAAGACAAAAAAAGAACGAAAAGCGCTTTCAGCTATGTAGCCTTCTTCAGTTCGTATAATCCCTTGAGCTGAGCTCTAGTTATTTTAAAATAGGCACACACCTATCACAACTCTAAATCAGGACTCACCATCAACTTCGAATCCATGACATCACTATGACCAAGCCTCCTCACAAAATCAGCTGATCGTTAGGCGCGCCTGTTCTTTAATATAGGCTTAAGGTGAACTATAGTGTTTAAACCTGGGGACTTATGCTCTTGGAGATTTATAATCCATTTAGTTTCACGCGTCTCTGTTAAGTGTTTTATATCTCCTCCTCTCAAGTTTGGAATAATGAGATCTATAGCTTGAAAGTAAAAAGAATGAAAGCGCTTTTCGTTTTTTGTTTTTAACTTGGAACCAGTTACATTTTAACAGATTTAAAAAAAAAATGTATGTTTCGAATGTATGTTGTTGAAGTCCATGGTGGCTAACTTAGTATATACTACTAAACTTTTCTGGTCAGTCAAGGCACATTCAGCTAGAGCATTTCCCTTCTGTAGGGCTTTAAGGGTCTGGATACCAACTCCATTCTTGAGGCTGCTACCTGGTCCTGCATTCATACTTTCACTAAGCATTACAAGTTTGTTATTATTTCCAGGGCCAGGGCAGGCTTTGCCTGGGCTATCTTGCATGAATTTGTAGAGGGCTGCTTTGTGCCTTCCCCCTTCTAGGCTTGCTCTTCAGCTCTTGCACTGTCCCTTAGGTAAAGAATGCTACAACAGTGATATGGAAGGATATGGTACAGATGTGTAAAACCTTACCATAACAGTAGATGTCCCTCCCTCCTACCTCTTGTGTTCTAACTTGACCCTGTCCTTGTCTTGCCTTCCTGGCTGAGGGGCTTGTCAACTTCTTCCTTTTTCTCCTTCTGGATCCACATGTTTTCCTTGTCCCTGTTAGCATTTTGCTTCTCCTGGGGCATTTTCAATTCTGAATGTGTGCCCGTACGTCACCTTTATGCCCTACGGCTTGTGTGGGGAGCATACGTGTGACGTACGACACCTATAAAAGCTAAAGGCTTTGGTATACTGGCTGGGTGTTGGGCTATCCCTGGCGGGAGATCCCTTAAGTAAAGAATACTACAACAATGAAGAGAAGGACATCTGCTCTCATAAGATTTTACACAACTGTACTTTGTGGCGGTTTCTCCCTGGCCTTAGACGTACATAAAAATGCATGTAAAACCCATTTGGCTAATAAACCATTTGCTAAAAAGGCTATGGGTAAGTAGAAGCTGTACTCTGATCTTGAATCTCTTTACTCTGTCAGATGACCCAGCAACTAGTAATTTTCTTTACAAAATAGAATTTCCACATGAAGACCTAATCATTTACAATTCTGAAATGTGCTTGCAGTTGAGATTACTTTGCCTGCTGAACAGAAGTATTGAATGAGATTGTTTCTAATGTGACTTAGATTTTGATACATACATTGAGTATTTTGGAGTAGTGTGGACACTATTTGTTTCTGAAATGCAGCCTCTTCTATTGTATGGAGAAGGCATACTTACTTAACCAGATTTTTCCTGAGAATTTAAAAAGGAGGGTTTGAATGCTCAAAGTTCTGAATTTGTGTGTTTTTTTTTTTGCTACCTAGAGTCTCAAACAATTGGATGATGGAGGTAAATTGATATATGTGATGTCTGGAATATTTAATAACCACAGGTTCTCGCCTGACAAAGCATCCATCTTCAAAGTGCAGGACTAACAAAAATTCCAATCCTTGTAGAATCAGGGTACCAATAGGAAATGGCAGGAGACAATGCTTCAAAACAAAGTAAAAGCCCCCCCCCCCCAAAAAAAAAAAAATCATTCCACTGCTAAAGAATGACTGTGCCAAGACTCAGGGCATTTCATCCTTCCTCTCCTTTCCCATCTCCCCCCGACTTTAGCTTAGTCCAGCGGCCTGCTCACAAGTACTCTCAGACAAGTTGGTGCTGAGAATAATTCATTGAAGGCAGTCTTGGCAGTGGACAGAAAATCATTCTTCCTTTAGAGAATTCACTACACACCTGCCAGACCGGACACATCTGTCCTCTCTGGTACTCCTTCACAAGTTGCAAGCGGGGTTATAGAACCAGTAACTGCACCACAGAAAGGAAAAAAAAATCACTGGAATCTTTTTGGCACCCAAAAAAGGAGCCATCATGGAGACCAGTGTTAGATTTGCCATACTTTAAATATACTGAAGGTACCCAAATTCAAAGTGTTCACTCTGCAGATGGTCATAATCTTTTCTGACCACTATTTTATGGTGACTGTAGCTAAAAGATGCCCATCACATTCCAATTGCTCCCAGCTTCAAGTTCCGTCTCACACATTCACAAAGAATGGTCTTCTTGGGGTGTATGATGGTCACAGAAAAAATGATGTCCTTTCTACCAGAAGACAAAGCCCTTACTGTTAAGAACATTTCAGGGGCTTGTCTCTTAAAGAAGCTGCCTTTTCAAGAGTTTCTCAAAATTCTAAGCTTCATGACCTCACTGACAAGACTCCACATGAGAAATGTTCAGTGGTACTTTAAAAAAAAAAATGTTGGATCCAGCAACTGCTTCTGAGTTCCAGGTACCAGTGCTGGATTTTGTGAAACAAATGTTACGGTGGGGGTGAATCTGATGGCTCTCTGTCCAGACTAGTATTCTCCCTCCAGATCCCAATTCAGTCAGTCCAGATGGACTTGTCACATTTTGCGTGGGAAGCCGTGTCCAGGCGAGTCCAAATGCAAGGTGAATGGTTTCCTTTTGATGTTGCAAAGCACATAAATGTCAAAGAAATGTTAGCAGTTGATGTAGACATTAAATGTTTTTAACCACTTATTGTCTCCTGGTCCCCTTTTTTATTGGTCACAGACCACATTGCAGTCAGGTGGTACCTGACCAGACAAGGAAGTACAAGGCTTATACCCTCTCTTGTCAGTTGGCAGTGATTGTCTGGGAGCTAGCCGCACAGCATTCACTTGCGCTTTAGGCCTACTATTTCCTGCCAGGACAAAAACCAGGTTGCTGACAGACTGAGCAGGTTCCTTATGGACCCTCTAGAGTGGAAACTCAGGACAGATGTCCACCTGGATGTGGTTCAGATGGTGGGACACTTCAAATAGTTTTTGTTTTCTTTCAAAACAGAGTGTTGGAAAAATGTTTAGTGGCATCCTTTGCTGCCATGCTTAGAGGGCAGTAGCATTCTTGCTGTCTTGTATGGGAATGTTCTTTACATTTCTTCCCGTTCCACTGATACCAAAGATGCTACTAAAGATTCAGAAAAAATTACCAAAGATCATTGTGGTGACCCCATTTTGGTCTGTGTAAAGGTGGCTCTACCTGTGATGGTCCTTTCTCTGGTCCATTAATCAAGGAGCCTCATTCCTCACCATTAACTCTGCGGATGGACAGCCACTAGTAACAAAAATGGATACATAGAGTATTTTCAGATGCAGCTCTCTGTACCAAGCACAATTACCCTCAATAGCGCACACGGAGCACACTCCAGACCTGGGGTTGAACTCTGTCTCCAGGCCCCAAACAAGACTACACACTGACCACTTAGGAGATCTGTGTCCCTGTTCCAAGTAGCTGACACACATACTTGGATATCTGATTTTCACACCCACACCTACATGGGAAAGCTTGGCACAGATTCACCAGTTGTGTCCTCTCTGCTCAGACTATAAGGAAATTGTGCTGCCATCAGTCAGCTACTGTTAGCTCTTACAAGGGGTACCCAGATGTTCATTGTGCATACAGCTGCAGTCATAACAGATGGGTTCTCCTGCCGTCAGGCGGGTCCTCGGTCGGCCGAATTCCAAAGTCTAGGTCCGGCGTCGGTTGTCGTCGCTTTCTTTCCTGACGTCAGTGCGACGGGTATATAAGACACAGCCGACGCCATTTTCTTCAGTCTTTTTTTGCCGCGCGGTGCCCGAAGCAGAAGCAGTTCGCAAGTGCCGGTCGGCCAGCTCCTGAAATTACGAAAATTTGGAAACCGAAGTCTTCTTTAAAGCTAAGTACCCCGTTGGGGAAACTTTTCTTGCCTCAGACCGATGTCAGACAAAGTTAACAATTGTATTTCTTGTGGGAAGCAAATACCGCATAAGGATTTCCATTCCTCTGTATACCTTGTTTAGGCCCAGACCATGACGCCTCGGCTGTCGCTTTGTGCTACTTTCAATAAACGCACTATTAAGCATCGGGCGGAGTTCGCCCAGCACTTTTGGTAAAGCTTTTAATTATAAAATGTCGTCGGAGACTCTGACTACTGTTTTGTCCAAAAAACGCAAGGACAAAGACCGACACGCGAGGTCCGCGGTCTCCACCGACACCACGCCAAAACCGCTACACGTGTTCGGTTCTCAGCGAGGCGCCACGCAGCCCCTGACTACCGACGACACTTCTCTGGCGGTGTCTTCTGTAACCGAGACCGCAGGTCCCTCGGCCCATACCCTGACTACAGCTGCCGAAGCCTCTGTGAGTGTTGAGCCTCTTAATGTGGACAGGTCCACTTCCACCCATGGTGTATTCAAACCTTCTTCCTTTTCCATAAAGGCCTTTACTAAGTCTAAATCAGCCATGCATTCCAAGAGGCCTGTTGCACAGGGCCCATCTCCAGGCCCCATGCCTAAAAAGCAGATGCTCAAAATGGCTGAGGATTTAATTACTCTTATCAGGGGTTCCCAACCCCCGCCGGACAAGAGACCCAGAGTGGAGGAAGTTTCTCCCTCTTCTGACCAGGGCTCCATTATTTCAGAACATTCTGATGAAGAGGAACATTCGTACTCCCCTTTTGAAGATTCTGATGCAGAGCAGTCCATCCCTTCTGTATCCCCCCCAGAGGACTTTTCTTTCGGGGAAACCTTGCATACCTTGAGGGAACACTTCCATTGGGAAGGCCAAGATTTTTCAGATTCCAAGAAAAGGCTTAGGGAATTTCTTTTGCTACCTCAGCACAGACCTCTGGCGATACCTCCTGTCTTGGACATTCTTGATGATGTTTACTTGGAGGCTTGTCTTAATCCGGATTCCCTGCCTCCTGCCCCAGTCAAGCCTGATAGGTACTACAGAGTTCCCAACTCACACCAATTTCTTTACAAAAGCCATAATGCTGACCCAGAAACGATTTCTCAAGGCCCCAAGGGAATGAAGGCCTCTACTGCTAAGAATCCATTACCTTCCGAGAGAGAGTCTAGATCCTTAGAAAGGTGGGGAAAAAAGGTATATACCTCGGCCACCCTAGCCATGAGGGCCTTAAATTGTCAGTTCCATATGCTTAAATATCAGCAGTTTCTGTTATCACAATTAAAGAATAAAATGTCACAACCTGAACAACCAGATTTGAAGGAGTTGCAGGATATGATTCATAGTGCAGAACAAGTGGGTAACACCTTACAATGTGGCTATGATGCTCTAGAGGCCTCAAGTAGAGCTGCTGTTACAGGATCAGTCATTCGTAGACATGCCTGGCTTAGGGAACAAACCTTGCCTGATCATGTTAAGGCTAAACTACTAGATGCTCCTTTACAAAAGGATGTATTATTTGGTACTAATGCTGAGGAGATGCTACGGAAAATGGAAGAAAAAGCTAAATCTATGCAAACTGTCAAAGCTTTTCTACAGGTACAACCACCACGTTTTAGCAGAAATTGGCCTTCAAAAAACTGGTCCTTTCCAGCCACGGACAAGCCCCAAAGAGGTAGATACAGGCGCACAAGAGGCAGAGGACAATCTCAAGGATCATATAGAGGCAGACAGTGGCAATCTCCAGCACCTAGAGGTGGCGAAGACAGTGCACAACAATACAGGAAACAAACCCAATGACTTTCCCCTTTGCATGCCAAGCAAGGCTCAGGTGGCAGCACCCTTGGGAGGAAAGCTGGCATTATTTTCAAAAAGTTGGCATATTGTCACAAAAGACAATTGGATCCTGGACATTATAAACAGAGGCTACAGATTTCATTTTCACGCTCTTCCAAAAATGAGAGGCATGCCGAACCTGCCACACAATCAAAGGGCAGAGGCTCAAATACAAATTTCAAAGCTCATGGACATGAAAGCTATTCAAGAGGTACCTACTCA
Organism: Protopterus annectens; assembly: GCF_019279795.1. Classification (NCBI taxonomy): domain Eukaryota; kingdom Metazoa; phylum Chordata; order Ceratodontiformes; family Protopteridae; genus Protopterus; species Protopterus annectens. The sequence continues at coordinate 797,833,110 of NC_056737.1, forward strand.
CGAACAAGGTCAAGGTTTTTATTCCAGACCAGTCTGTTCCCTTCCTTGGTACCAGGAATAGAGACCCATTTTGGACTTATCCATCCTAAACACATTCCTACTCGTACCAAAGTTCAAGATGCTCACCTTACAGCAGCTTCTTCCCATGCTGGGCAAGGAGTCTTGGCTGGTAACATTGGACCTCAAGGAGGCATACCTGCATGTCCCAATCAGACAAAGCTGCAGAAGATACCTCAGATTTCTTGCAGGTTCAATCCACTATCAATTCTCTGCATTGCCCTTTGGCTTATCTACTGCGCCCAGAGTATTCACGAAATGCCTGGCATCAGTAATTGCCTAGTGCAGACTTCAAGGGATACAAATTTACCCTTATTTGGACGATTGCCTGATCCAAGCGGACAGCAAACACATACTTCTGGAACATCTGGCTTATGTAACACGGTTATTGCATTCTCTGGGATACACAGTCAACAAAGAGAAATCCAGGCTAACACCATCTCAGAAAATAATTTTCCTGGGTGCCAACCTGGGCACAAACACCCAGATGGCCTATCTTACGCCAGAAAAACAGGGGCAACTAACTCAGTACTTCAAGATGCTAGCAATTTGTACCAGTCTAACTGCAAGGAAAATCCTGCAGGCTCTGGGCTTCATGGCATCTTGCATTCTTCTAATCCCATGTGCAAAGTTGCATATGAGGAAACTTCAATGGTACCTAAAAAACCTATGGTCTCAACACAGCCACAGTTTGGAAACAATATTACCACTAATTCCATGCTTGCAAAAGGAATTTCTATGGTGGGCCCAAGCATGCCAAACAAACACAGGTCTACCATTCTGCAAGTCTCAAGCAAATCAAGTCATCACAACAGACGCCTCAGACTACGCCTGGGGGGCACACATGACAGACAGGTGCATTCAGGGCAAATGGTCCCAAAAGGAAAAGCACCTTCACATCAATCAAAAGGAAATGCTAGCAGTGATAAATGCAATTACAGCTTTCAAGGACCTCCTGCATCCAGGGCAATTATTGATAAGAACAGACAACACCACAGTAATGTGGTACATAAACAAACAAGGAGGAACACATTCATACCCCCTGTGCAGGCTGGCCATGTCACTTTGGAACATGGCTCTGGAATGGCAAATCAAGCTCCAAGCACGGTACCTGCCAGGTTTGGAAAACACGCTGGCAGACAATCTAAGCAGAAATATGACAGACCCGCACAAATGGAAGTTGCATCCTCAAGTGTTTACAAAGATAATCCAAGCGTGGGGAAGGCCAGACATAGATCCCTTTGCCTCCCACAAGAATCATCAATTGGCAAAATTCTGCTCAAGGACATTTCATCCAAAGGCCTGGAGAGTAGACGCCCTTTCCTTCAGTTGGGCAGCAAGGACAGTTTACGCCTTCCCACCTTTGCCTCTACTGCCCAAGGTGCTCTTGAAAGCAAGAGCAGACAGACCAAAGATGATACTGATTGCTCCAGACTGGCCAAGACAACACTGGTGCCCACTCCTGAGGAGTCTAACACATTCTCCTCCCTGGACCCTACCTCTAATGCCTCTTCTCCTGACTCAGCACAGCTACAAAACTCTTCACAGTCAGCTGAAAACACTCAATCTGGCTGCATGGAAAATTCCTTAACACCACAACAGACCCTACTCTCCAAGGAGGTGCAGGATGTTATTTTGGAGGCCAGAAGGCCATCTACTAGAAAAGCTTACTCCGCAAAATGGAAACGGTTTTGCGCTTGGAATGAGAAAAAGGGCCAGGATCCTAGAAAACTGAATTTGCCTCAGATATTACAGCATCTAGCTGAGCTGTTGAACAGTGGACTTTCATTTTCCTCCATCAAAATCCATGCCTCAGCCATTTCTGCAGAATACAACACTGATCCACCCTTATTCTCTCACACACTCTTAAGGCAGTTCCTCAGAGGGGCTAAGAATATAAGACCCCCAAGGAAACAACCAATACCAGCCTGGGATCTTTATTACATTCTAGAAAAATTAACATTGCCTCCCTTTGAACCAGCTGCCTCAACAGATTTGCAATATTTGTCCTGGAAAACAGCTTTCCTTCTGGCTATTACCTCCGCTCGTAGGGTCTCGGAACTACAAGCCCTCATGGCTGTGCAGCCCTTTCACATCTTCCATCAGGACAGGGTTTCCCTATGAACCAACCCGTCATTTATGCCTAAGGTAGTATCCAGGGTAGCTTTAAATCAGGCCATACACTTACCTACCTTTTACCCCAATCCTCAAAACAAAGGGGAAAGGCTGCTACATTCCTTAGACATCCATAGACAGCTACGTTACTATTTGGACAGAACAAAGCCTTTCAGGAAATCGGAACAACTTTTTGTATCCTATGCTGTAGGAGCTCAAGGGAAGCCAATTTCCAAACAGACAATTTCAAAATGCATAGGCCACTGCATACGGTTTTGTTACTCCTTTCATGGCAAATCTGTACCTACAGGCATCAGATCCCACTCCACAAGGGCCACAGCTACCTCTGCAGCCTTCCTCAGAGGAGTCCCTACCAAAGATATTTTGGAGGCAGCCACTTGGAGTTCTGTGCATACCTTCACTAAACACTACCACCTACCTTTATACTCCAAAACTAGAGCAGGCTTTGCCACTGCTGTGTTGCAGGGCATTCTGGCTCCTCCCAGTTCCACCTAGTGCCTACAACCCTGTGCGTAGCTTTGGGATTCTACCCATCTGTTATGACTGCAGCTGTATGCACGATGAACATAGTACAGTTTTGTACCTACCATAAATGTAGATGTTAGAGTGCCAATACAGCTGCAGTCCAGGTTTCCCTCCCTCCTTCCCCTCTGGGTACAGACCTAGTGGCCAACTCCTCATCTTACAACCTGATTGGGTTATCCTCTATGGTGTATTTGCTTGCAACTACTGATTTTTGATTATATTGCATTGCATGATTATATATAATTTATGTGTATATATATATATATATATATATATATATATATATATATATATATTTTTTTTTGCCTTCCTTCTGGGGGCACCTGACATCTGGGGCAAGAAAGACTGAAGAAAATGGCGTCGGCTGTGTCTTGTATACCCCTGTCGCACTGACGTCAGGAAAGAAAGCGACGACAACCGACGCCGGACCTAGACTTTGGAATTCGGCCGACCGAGGACCCGCCTGACGGCAGGAGAACCCATCTGTTATGACTGCAGCTGTATTGGCACTCGAACATCTACATTTATGGTAGGTACAAAACTGTACTTTATACAGAGTAAAATTAATACTAATATAAATTGTAAGAGTTTGACCAGTGTAGCAAAGCTTTCAGGAGTGGCCACAGTGGCACTAAAATAAGCATAAGTATTCTTAAGATGTTAAAAGTATTCTCTAAAAGACCAGCCACAATGATAGGTATAGAAATATTTAATAATAAAGTAGAAGGAAACTTGACAATATTGAATATGTAGTCACAATAAACACCAGAGTTTCATTCACAGGATATATAAAAATAACACGGATAGATTTGCAAATGTGCAGACAAATAATACTTGCCTAATCTCACTATATCTTCCTGACTGATTAAAGAACTACTGTTCCCTGTGTGACAAAGGGAAATACTGCCAGCACAGCTAGCTGGAATTTTGTAAGTAATCGTATGTCATTTGTGAATATCAACATGATTCATATGCTTGTCTTACAAATGTATTGGAACTATTAGAACTGTATGTTGTGTATATTAAAATGCTGGTAGAGAAGTGTGTGAACGGGGTTTGTACAGTATTGAGCCTAGATGTGTGACCACAGAGTACCCTGCTGGATTAGAACAGAAATATATATATAAACCATTGTACCTGTGTAAATGTATATGTTTTAACAGTGGGAACTAGAACATAGAGGGTAACATGCAAAACTTCAAGAAAATAGTTGAAATTTAAATTGTTTTAATTGTGCTATAAAAGTTGGTTTCAGTGCAGCAAGGAGACAGGATGTCTAGCACCAGGGTGCCTTCTGCATTATTTTGCAGCAGTTTCAAAGCTCTGAGATACGTATTTTTCACAGGGAGATGCTAAAATGCTGGCAGTTTCTAGCAATGGGGGGTTTCACTTGGGATAGTCAGATGACAAAAGTGATGTCACCCTGTACTTTGAGGAAGTGAGAATCTGGTTAGCAGATAGAGAATGTAACACAGCAGAGGAGTTGGGGAAAAGGGGAGACCTAGACCTATAACTATCAAGCAGGGCATTTACTGCACAGGAAAGGGATACCCAGGGCTGCTCATGGTTCAAAGGGAACCCATGGTCGGCAGCCCAGACTGCCACAGCAGAGTCTGTCAGTAGCAGGGGAAGCCACTAGTCCAGGTACACGTCCAGGATCAAGGGTAAAATGTTTTAAATGCAACCAGTAGGGCCATGTAGCATGTAGATGTCCACAGAGGCAAGGTGGGGAACAAAAGGTGGGAGAGCCAGTAAGTGAGAGTGACAGAATATCAGCAGTAAGTTGTCTGAAGACAACAAGGGTACCAAACTACCACAAGAGGTATTATCCTGTCTTAGTAAATGGGCAACAGGCCACTGCTAAGAGAAACTGCCTCTGACCTAACCATTGTGAAGCCTGCAATGGTTAGAGGAACACTATTTGCTTGCCAGTCTACTCCAGTCAGAGCTGTAGGAGGGGACCCCATTCCAAATACCTTTTGGCTAGGGTTCACCTTGACTGGGAGGGTAGAAAAGGAAGCAAGCAAGTTGGTGTTTGAGTATATCCCTGCAGATGTCCCGATAGGGAAATGATTTAGATAATGTGGTACCTTGTGTGCATGCAGTTACACGCAGTCAGGCTTGGATACAAGCATGTGGGTCTGGTAGCCTGCGTGAGACCCAGACAGACCTCACAGTTGCAGCCAGGACTGGTGAGGTGGTTACTTCAGGGAGGGAACTACCCTGTAGCAGTGAGACTGAAAGTGAGCCACAGCTGCTTGTAGGTACTGATGATCTCTTGGACAGAGTGATTGCAAGGGCAGAGGTGAGTAGTAGTACCCAGGCTGACAGTGAGGTACCACTGTCTGAGGATACCAGACTTCCTGGGGAAGGGGAGCTGGGAAGGGTTAGAAAGAGAGAGTTAAGACAGGCTCAGCTCTCAGACCCTACATAGCAAGGTCTGAGGGAGGTAGCCAGTGAGGCACCTGATTCTCAAGGTAAAGGGGAATCTGTATACTGGGACAAAGGGTTACTGTATATAGAGTGAATCCCTGAGAGGAGAGTTAGAGGGTGAGAGAATAAATCAGTTGGTAGTGCCCAGAGCCTACCTTCTGGCACTTCTAGCCATAGCCCGTGATATTACCTTTGCAGGTCATATGGGCATAAAACATACAAAGAGACATATTATGCAGAACCTTTATTGGCCTGGGATTTCCAGAGATGTAACAGGGTACTGCAGGACCTGTGAGCAGTGCCAAAAGGTAGGCAAGGCGGGTGACAAGATGGAAGCTCCTTTGATGCCTTTGCCTGTGATTGACAAGCCATTTCAGAGGGTAGCTAAGGATATTGTGGGGCTTTGGAGTATCCCAAGTTCCACAGGGAAAAAGTATATCCTAGTCATAGTAGATTATGCTGTCAGACACTCTGAAGTGGTGGCCCTATCCTCCATTGTGGCAGAAAAGGTGGCAAATGTTTGGTTAAAGATTTTCAGCAGGGTAGGTTTCCCAAAAGAAATACTGACTGACAGAGGTGCCAGTTTCATGTCAGACCTGCTGGCTTTTCTGTGGAAGCACTGTGAGGTGAAGCACCTACACCCCCCACCATCCCCAGACTAATGGTCTTGTGGAGAGGTTAAACTCTACACTAAAGACCATGCCACGGGCATTTGCAGACCAGTTCAAGAGGGAGTGGGAAAATATTTGCCCCAGCTGTTTGCTTACAGAGAGGTTCCCCATGAATCCGTAGGTTTTCCACCCTTTGAGTTGCTGTATGGGCATAGGGTGAGGAGGACCTTTAGATCTGATTTGAGATGAGTAGGAGGGTGAGTGTGAATGCCCCAAGAAGTCTGTTGTGGCATATGTCCTAAACCTCAGGACAAGGCTCAGGGAACTCATGGGCTTGGCCCAGGTGAACCTGGTAGAAACTGAACAGCAGAAAAAGGTCTGGTATGACAGGAATGCTCGAGCTAGAGAGTATGCCGTGGGGAAGTAGGTAATGGTTCTCATTCCTGTCAGACACAACAAGCTGCAGGCAGCTTAGGAGGGACCCTTCAGAGTAGTAAGGGGGGTCAGTGATGTTAACTACAGGGTAGAACTGCTAGGCAGGGGCACAGACTGTACCATGTTAACATGGTGAAACCTTACCATGATAGGGAGGCCCTGGTGCCAAGTATTTGCAGTACAAGGCAGGAGAAGTCTGAGGGGGGGAATCTATGGTTACTGGGAGCCAGCCAGCTAAATCCCAAATTATTATGGTGGAGTCTAGGGTTGCAGGCATGTGATGGGACAGTGCAGCACTGTACTGGGGTCAGCAATGCCAAGGCAGTTGGAATCTCAAGACAAGGAATGGGGTAAGGTATTCGCAGATAGGCTCACCCTCTCAATCAATTTTTCTCAAGGGCCACTTGAAAAACTAGCTTGAGTTTTCGGGGGGGGGGGGGGGTGTAACAGAGGGAAATACTGCCAGCCCAGCTAGCTGGAATTTTGTAAATAATTATATGCCATTTGTGAATATTAATATGATTCATTTAGAAGTGCGAGTTAGTACAGTACTGAGCCTAGATGTGCGACCACAGTGTACCCTACTGGATTATAACAGAAATGTATGTAAATCATTGTACTTGTATAAATGTACATGTTTAAACTATGTGAACTAGAACATAGAGGATTAACTTGCAAAATTTCAGGAAAGTAGTTGAAATTTAATTGTTTTACGATTGTGCTATAAAAGGTAGTTTCAATGCAGCAAGGAGACGGGATGTCTAGAACTAGGGTGCCTTTTTGATTGTTTTGTTTTATGTCTTCCAGCAGTTGCAAAGATCTGAGAGATATGTATTTTTCACAGGGAGATTCTAAAATGCTGTTTTCTAGCAATGTTTGTTTTCACCTGGGATTGTCAGATGACAAAAGTGATGTCATCCTGCAAGTATCCCAGCAGCAATATTTGAGATATTAATTTAAGGACTCTCAGAGAGGTGGGGGGGGGGGGGGTTTGTATTTTGTCCTTGACCTGGAAACATCCACTCACCATGTCTGGTGACGTGATGAAGCCTCATCATGACAGGGAGGTCCTGGTGCTGAGTTTATAAGTTGATTTTTAGGGCATAGTAACCCTTTTAGATTCAGATAGTAATATAGTAAAGTATAGCTTAGATGTTTTATTTATTTAAGACTGTCCTGCAATGTTTTAAATATTTCCTGTGATTTTGAACTCTGATGTAACTGATTACTTAGTGAGTATTGTCTTGCTCTTTTATTATTTATTATTAAACATATTTAAACCCGTCATTGTGGCTGACATCTGAGACATAGTTAAGCTTTGAGTACTTGCGTATGTATTTAGTGAGACTGTAGGCCACTCCTAATGGCCTTGTCTCTTGGTTAAACTATTATTTGGAGGAGTAATAACATTACACAGTAAGATTGGACACCCTTTGCTAAGGGCGTTAAAGTAGCTGATAAGGAGCTGGCTGGTAGCAGTGAAAACTACCTTATAATCTGGGCGGAAGGGGGTATAGCTAGTAAACATATGCCAGCTTTTCCCAGGTGTGTGTGTGTGTGAGTCAAATCATGTGTGTGTGTCAGCTACTTGGACAGGGTCACGAAGCAGTGGTTGGATAGAGAGGGTGATGGAGGTCTTAGCTTGGCCACTCAGCTGAGATCTCAACTCTATAGCTGTGCCAGTGGGGAGTCTTATTGGGGATCTGGAAAAAGAGGGAGAAACCAGCCCCAGACTGACTGATCTCTGTGTGCTCTTAAGGAAAGTTGCACTTTACTTGTGTGTGTACTTGTCATCCTCCCAGTGTGTACGTACCCCACTGCTGCCAGTGGTGAGGATTGATGCTCCTTGATTACTGGGCCAGTGCAGGTGCTTCACACCCTGGTTATTTAAATACTAAAGCAAGGCAAGATGATGAGTTTTGAGTTGCTTACTGTAGCAAGCCAAGGTAAGGTGTATGCTTCTGTGAGGTATTTGTGAGGCCTCTTTACTGGCAGGTTCCGAAAAACAAAGTGCTCCTCCTAGAGTTCCGAAATATCTCTCTTTTTTTTTTTTTTTAAATTCATAGATTCATAGATTAGTACTAGGCTTACGACCCCGCTGTGAGCCACTTTAAGCCTAGCCAATTACCCCATGTGAGAATTGAACCCTGCACCTTGTGTCTGTAAGGTGAACACCTTAACCATTATGCCAGCTATCAAGTTTCAGTGGTGGTTATAGAATGACATCACATCTGGTCACCCGACTCTGGTACAATACACATCCAGAGCTTTGCTAAGATCTGTTGCAGTATCTGAAAGGTATAAAACAATTTCAAAAACTTCCACGCTTCAGGGTAGCAATTATTTCACCCCTAAGGACAATGCAGTAAGATGCCTAGTCCTATTTTTTTCCCAGACATGTTTATCTCTGGCTGCAGTCAGACATGTAAGATAAAATCTTTATGGCCTAAACCAACCCATTTAATTTTCAACCTGTTTTCAAAATTAGCTGGACTGAGATTAACACCAGAAGTATATCCCTCATTGGTAAGATCAGACCATAAATTACTTTCCCTGGATGTCCACATCCCGACCCCACCCCCAGCCCAGAAAACCACAGTGAAAAACTTCTCAAAAGTGAACTTCTCACGTCTCAAAACCGAAGTGGAATCCTTCAAGGCCCCAGGGCCAGTGGAAACTACGGCCCAAACTGCAGAATCCTATATAAACGCATTCTGCGGACATCTCCAGGAATGCATGGATCATGCTATCCCAAACAAAACCAAGACCCAATCATCCAAAGGCAGGCGTCCAGTCTGGTGGACCCCTGCCATAAATAAACTGTACAACAGAAGGAGGAAGCTACTACATGATAGAGCAAATTCCCTAATGGGGAAGGCATCTCTGATCAGTACTAGCAAAAAATTACGATCCCTCATAAAATCCTCCAAGGCCAGCTTCGAGAGAAAAATTGCACAGGACACCAAAGACAATCATAAGGCTTTTTTCAGTTATGTTAGAAACCTGGGAAGCAACTCCCAGACTTGTTCTGAGTTGAATCTAAACAACAAAAAATACACTGAACCCACAGACATCGCCAATATCCTGGCAGACAGGTTCAGTGCAAACTTCTCCACCCCCTCCCCCAAAAGAGCAAGTATCTATCCCGGCAGAGGGCTGCCTCCCAAACATCTCTGATGCTCATGTGAAGGCTGCCCTCTCCAAAGCAAAAAACACTGCTTCCATGGGAACAGATGGCGTCCCAGGTTGCGTCCTACATGAACTCCAAGAGGAACTAATCCCTCAAATAAAACAGCTATACAATCTCAGCCTCACTACAGGATATGTGCCCACAGAATGGCGTACAGCAACAGTGGTCCCACTCCACAAAGCTGGAGCCTCTACGGACCCTGGAAACTATCGCCCCATAAGCCTGACTAGCTTAGTCTGCAAGGCTATGGAGAGGATCATCATGGAGCTCATAAACAAAGACATTGGGGACCTACAGACACTAGATCCTACCCAGTTCGGCTTTGTCAAGGGCAGATCCTGCCTTTTGAACCTGGTTGACTTCTTCGAAACAGTCACCAAAGCCATAGATGAAGGGAAGGTAGTCCACACAGCCAATCTGGACCTTGCAAAGGCATTTGACACAATACCCCACTGGCATCATAGATAAGCTATCCAGCTTAAATATAAACCCCTAGGTCACAAGATGGGTCGCAAACTGGCTCAAAGACAGAACCCACAGAGTGAGAGTTGCTGGAGCCATGTCCGACTCGAAACCGGTCACAAGTGGCGTCCCACAGGGTTCTGTCCTGGGACCACTCTTGTTCGGTATATACTTTCCGAGGTACAGGCAACGTGAGGACTATGGCTCACCAAGTTCGCAGACGACTGCAAACTGGGCGCCATAATCAACTCTCCAGCTGACACAAACATCCTTCAAAAAGGTCTCACAGAGACAGATAACTGGTGCCAGCGCCATGGTTTAAAGCTAAATGCCAAAAAATGTATAGTCATACCCTTTGGCAAAAACAATGTGCCCACAAATTACCACATAGGCGGAAACCCATTAAGTACAGAGAAAGTTATTAGGGACCTGGGGACCCAAGTTGATAGCAATCTCTCCTTTGAAAACCACATTGCCAAAGTGGTTAGAAAGACCTTCTACATAGCCCACCTCATCACGAAGGGTTTTGCATCTAGATCAAGAGAGGTAATCGTGCCCCTTTATTCATCCCTCATCAGGCCCATCATAGAATACAATGCCCCTTTTGGGATGTACCTTACCCGACACCTGCAGCAATTAGAAAGACCCCAAAAGTATCTCACCAAGAGGATCAAGGGTCTCAAACAGATGCCATATGCTGCTCGGTTAAAAAACTCCAGCTCTACTCAGTTGCATACCGCCTACTTCGAGGCGATCTATGCCTGACATACAAAGCTATGTCAAATCCAGAATTAATGGACATGCTCCACCTCAGTAAATCTAAATCCCCTAGAGCCACACGCTCGAGGGACTTGAACCTCAGCACAGAAATAAATAGAACTTGCTGGAGGGACAGGTTCATAACCCAGAGGCTCCCTTTGCTCTGGAATAGAATTCCAGTTCATGAGAGGCAGAGCACCTCACTGAAGCTCTTCAAAAAGAATCTCGATAGGTGGATGGGGGATTGTAGGTTTGTCCCAGGGATTACTCCCGTGTCACTATTAGACAGAGGCACAGTAAACTAAACCTTAAAAAGGGCACAGTATACTCAAATCAAGGGGTGGCGTAAGCCATACAGAATCGGGCTAGGCTTATAATTGCCCCAGGGCAGATATCCTAGTATGAACCTATGAACCTCTTCCCTCCCAGAATTCTGTGTTAGAACATATACATTTAATTAGTTATAAATAATACTGTCTTAACATGCATGTATGTTTGACTTCTGTTCAGCAGGACCCTTTATTGATGCATTTTTAACACAAGCATCTGTGCAAATGATTGTATTCAAATGACATTTATTCGCAAAAATCCAGCTAGTTATGCTGGGATGTGTTACGCATGCACTTGCCCTACTCTGCCTGGCACCGATGGCACTATCTCCCATCACATTTCTTCCCCTTTTGAAGACTGAAGCTAGTTTTCCAAGTGACCCTGGAAAAATGGTGCTTGAGAGAAATAGGCCTGTCTGGGAAACGCATTAACCTATACCCTGTCTTGAGAACCCATCTGCATTGGCATTGCTGACCCCACTACGGCGCTGCACTATCATGTCATTTGCCTGCAACCCTAGGCTCCACCTTAATAACTTGGTATTTTGCTGGCTGGCTCAATGTAGCCGTAGATCCCCATTAGACTCCTCCTGTCACCCACTGCAAATACTCAGCACCAGGACCTTCCTGTCATAATGAGGCTTCATCACGTTAACATCCTCTCCTGCCTAGCAGGTTTACCGTAGAATTAACATCAGTGACCTTCCTTACCACTTTGTAGGGTCCCACCTAAGCTGACTGCAGCTTATTGCGTCTGACAGGAGTGAGCACCATAACCTGCTGTCCCACAGCATACTCTCGGGCTTGAGCATTCCTGTTTATACCAGACCTTTTTCTGCTGTTAGGGTTCTTTGCCAGGTTCTCCAGGGCCAAGCGCATGAGTTCCCCAAGTCTTGTCCTGGGGTTTAGGACAATTGCCACAACAGACTCCTTTTGGGATTCAAACTCACTCTCCCACTCGTCACAAATGAAATCTAAAGGTCCACTCACCCTGTGTAGTAACTAAAAGGGTGAAAAACCTGTGGATTCCAGGGGTAGCTCTCTGTATGCAAACGGAGAATGGGGCAAGTATTTGTACCACTCTCTCAAACTGGGCCACAGATGCCTGTAGCATGGCCTTTAGTGTAGTTTAACCTCTCTACAAGACCATTAGTCTGGGGGTGGTATTGGGTGGTCTTTAGGTGCTTAACCCCACAGGCAAGCAAGCAGATCTGACATGAAATTGACATTTCTGTCCGTCAGTGTTTCTCTTGGGGAAACCTACCCTGCCGAAAATGTTTAACAGAGCATTTGCCAACTTCTCTGCCTCGATACAGGACAGAGCCACTGCCTCAGAGTATCTAGTATAATCTACTACCAGTAGGATATACTTCTTCCCTATGGAGCTTGGGGTGCTCAGAGGCCCCACAATATCTATAGTTTCCCTCTGAAATGGCTCTTCAGTCACAGGCAAAGGTATCAAAGGAGCTTTGACTTTGTCTCCTGCTTTGCCTGTCTTTTGGTACTGCTCACAGGTCCTGCAGTACCTTGTTACATCCCATGTCAATAAAAGTTCTGCATAATAAGTCTCTTGGTACGCTTTATTGGCCATATAACCTGCAAAAGGAATGTCATGGGATATGGCTAGAAGTGCCAAACGGTAGGCTCTGGGCACTACCAACTGCTGTATTAACTCATCCTCTAGCCTTCCCTTAGGGGTACACTCTCTGTGCAGTAACCCTTTGTTCCAGTTTACAGACTTCCCTTTTCCTTGAGAATTAGCTACCTCCTTCAAGCCTCATAAGGTGGGGTCCAAAAGCTGAGCCTGTCTCAAGTCTACCTTTGTGACCCTTCCCAGCTCCCTTTCCACAGGAAGCCTGGTATCTTCTGACAGCAATGCCTCACTGTCAGCCTTAGTGCTACCACTCACCTCTGTCCTTGCAGTCACCCTGTTCATGGGAATATCAGTACCTACCAGTAAGTGTGGCTCACTTTCAAGCTCACTGCTGCAGGCTAGCTCCCTCCATGAGAGCCACATCAGCCCCAGCTTCAGATGTGGGGTCCCGCAGGCTACAAGACCCACATGCCTATCTCCAAGCCTGACCTGTGTCTAGCTGCATGCACACAAGGTATTACATTATGAAAATCCTTCCCTATGAAGAAATCTCTAGGGATATCCTCAAATCCACCTCCCCTGCTTGCTTCCTTTTCCACCCTCCCAGTCAATGTGAACTCTAGCGAAAGGTATTTTGAATAGGGTCCCTCCTAAAGCTCTGACTGGTGTGGACTACTCTGGCAAGTACTGCCCTTCTTTAATCACTGCAGGCTTCACAGTGGTAATGTCAGAAGCTCTCTCTAAACAGTGGCATGTCTTCCATCCACCAAGATAGGATAAAAATTATGGTTATAGTTTGATACCCTTGTTGCCTCCAGACAACTTACCACTGGTATGTTGTTATTCCCAGTTGCTGGCTTCCTCACCTTTTGTTCCTTACCTTGCTGCAGTGCACATTTGTACCCTACATGGCCCCTTTGGTTAAATTTAAAACATCTAACCCTTTATCCTGCCCGTGTGCCTGAACTTGTGGCTTCCCCTATTACTGGTAGACTCTGTTGGAGTGGATGTTCTTCATCTCACATTGCTGCAGTCCTTACACTTGGGTAGTCCGCTGTCCTCGGTCGGCCCGAATATCAAAGTATAAGGCTGACGTCGGTCAGGGCGCATTTGACTGACGTCAGGACGTCGGGGTACAAATGCGCATGACCGACGTCATTTCCTCAGTCTTTTTTTGCCGCATGGTCCGATGCAGAAGCAGCATTGCAAGTGCCGGTTGGCGTTCTGAGATTTTTCGATTTAGAAGTTTCAGACCGAGTTCAAAGTTGGCTAAGTACCCGTTGGGAATATTTTAGTTTTTCTTGCCTCAGTCATTTACCGGATGTCAGAAAAGTCAATAATTGCATTTCTTGTGGGAAACAGATACCGATAGAGAGTATCATACTTTGTGTATTCCTTGCTTAGGGCCTGAGCACGACGTTGTTGGCTGTCGCTCCTGTGCTAGATTTAATAAACGCACTATAAAGAGAAGGTTGGATTGTGCAAGGTTAGTCTTTGGGAAGCGGTGCAACTATAAAATACCGTCGGATGCTCCGACGCCCGCTTCTACAAAGAAGCGCAAGGACAAGGCAGTTAAGCCTAGGCTAGAAGAGCCGCCTGTACCGGACGCCGGTTCTTTAGAGGTGTCGGTGGAGCCGGTGGCTCCACCGGAGGTTTCTTTGTCTTCCCAGGGTGAGACCTTATTATTGCAAGATGTGGCCTCTCAGGAGACAAGTCAGGCTGAGGGGCTTCTCAGGTTACTATACTCCCTCCCTTCCTAAGGTGGCTAGGCCCTCTCCTTCTGTTTCAAAGGCTTCTCCCAGGGGCAGGCCAGGTTTAGCTTCAGTTGGTGTTACCCCTAGCTCTTCAGGTACTGTGCCTAAGAAGCATATGCTTAAAATGGCAGAAGATTTGATTACTTTGATTAGGGTTCTATGCCCCTCCTGATAAGAGACCTAGGTAGAGCCTGAGCTGGGGGTTTTGAGCAGGCTTCAGATGTTTCAGAGTCTTCGGCTGAAGACTTGCAGGAGTACTCTCCTTATTCTGATTCTGATGTGGATGATTCTACTCCTTCTGCTACTCCTCCTGATGATTTTTCTTTTTCAGAAACTCTTCATTCCATGAGGGAGCATTTTAAGTGGGAAGGTCAGGACTTCTCTGATTCCAGGAAAAGGCTTAGGGAATTTCTTCTTTTACCCCAGCATAGGCCTTTGGCTATACCTCCTGTTTTGGATGTAGTGGAAGATGTTTTTACAGAGTCTTCTCTTAATCCTGATTCTTTGCCTCCTGCTCCTGTTAAGCCGGATAGGTATTATAGGGTGCCTGAAGCTCATAAGTATCTTTTTAAGAGTCCTAGGGCAGACCCAGAAACTGTTAGCCAGGGGCCTAAAGGTGTTAAGGCTTCTGTTGTTAAAAATCCGGTTCCTGCAGACAAGGAGGCTAGGGCCTTGGATAGATGGGGAAAGAAAGTCTATACTTCTTCTACTCTTTCTATGAGGGCTCTGAATTGCCAGTTTCACATGTTGAAATACCAAAACTATCTCCTTTCACTATTGAAGTCTAAGGTTGATGCTCTGGCAGTAGGTATTGATTGTAAAGAGTTGCAAGATTTAGTGCATGTTTCTGAACAGGTGGGTAAGCATTCTTTGCAATGTGGTTTTGATGCTGTACAGGCCTCGTCTAGGGTGGCTGCCACTGGGTCAGTTCTTCGCAGGCACGCCTGGCTGAGGGATCAGAATTTGTCTGAACATGTTAAAACAAGGATTTTAGATGCTCCTTTACAATCTGACGTGTTGTTTGGTCCTCCTGTTGAGACAGTTTTAAAGAAAATGGAAGACAAGGCTAAGTCTATGCAGACTGTTAAAGATTTTTTGCAGGTCCAGCCTCCAAAGTTTAGTAGAAATTGGCCTACTAAAGGGTGGACTTATCCTTCCTATGATTCCCAGTCTAGGGGTAGATCTAGACGTGGTAAGGGCAGAGCTCAGGGCTCTTTCAGGCCTAGGACAGGGAGTTCTCCTGCACAGGCTTCGGGTGAGGGCAGGGGTCAGTCCTTTCGTAAGCAGACCCAATGACCTACCTTTTCAGCTGCCAGAACCTGCTCGTCTGGCAGCTCCTTTGGGAGGAAGGTTGGCACTTTTCAAAGAAAATTGGAGTTTAATTACCCAGGACAGATGGGTATTGGATGTCATCCACCAAGGCTACAGGTTTTATTTCCATACCTTGCCTCCTTTCAAAGGCATGCCAGACGTTCCTCCTCAACAAAGAATAGAGGCTCACAAACAGGTTTCTCTGTTGCTCCAGCTAGGGGCCATACAGCCGGTCCCTCTGCCAGAAGTGGGCCTAGGATTTTATTCTCGCCTGTTCCTAGTACCAAAGAAGGGGAACACGTGGAGACCAATTTTGGATTTATCTATCCTCAACACTTATCTGGACATTCCCAAGTTCAAAATGTTGACGTTGCAGCAGCTTTTACCTCTGCTGGGCAAAGATCATTGGATGGTAACTTTGGATCTCAAGGAGGCTTACCTTCATGTTCCTATCAGACTCAGTTGCAGAAAGTATCTGCTTTCGAGCTGGGACTTCTCACTATCAGTTCTCTGCATTGCCCTTTGGCTTATCTACTGCGCCCAGAGTGTTCACGAAAGTTCTGGCTCCAGTGATAGCTTTCTTCAGACTAAAAGGAATACAGATCTATCCTTATTTGGACGACTGCCTAATTCTGGCTCAAGGAAGGGAAGAGCTTCTTCATCATTTGGAATATGTGATAGCAGTGCTAAGATGCCTAGGGTATTCTGTGAACGAAATAAAGTCCAGTCTAGTACCCTCTCAAGACATGTGCTTTCTGGGTGTGAGACTGAATACAGCATCCCAGATGGCCTTTTAACCCCGGACAAACAAAAGAGTCTATCCCTTTACTTCCATCAACTATCTCATCAGTCCGGGCTGACTGCAAGGACAGTCCTTCAAGCCTTTAGGGTTCATGGCATCTTGTATTCTGGTGCTTCCCAATGCCAAACTGCATATGAGGAAGCTACAATGGTATCTCAAAAATGTATGGACACAGCACTGCCAGGATCTGGACACTGTCATTCAAATAATACCTTGCATTCAGAAGGAATTTTTGTGGTGGGCTCAGGAATGTCACCTAAACAAGGGACTCTCTGTGACCCGCCAGAGGCGAGTCAGATTTTAACGACAGATGCCTCAGACAAAGCTTGGGGAGCTCCTCTAAATGGAAAGTGGATACAAAACAAGTGGCCTGTCAGACTACAACATCTACATATCAACATGAAGGAGATGTTAGCAGTCCAGTTTGCATTAATAGCTTTCAAGGAATTCCTTCTTCCAGGACAGGTGTTGATTCTAACAGACAACACAACTGTCATGTGGTACATCAACAAGCAAGGGGAACGATTCTTATCCTCTATGCAGGCAAGCAATGATTTTGTGGGAGACTGCTCTCAGTTTACAGCTCAATCTTCAGGCAAGGTTTCTGCCAGGAGCACAGAACTCCTTAGCAGATGTGTTGAGCAGACGAATTATGGATCCCCACGAGTGGAAATTGATCCTCATGTATTTCAGAAATTGACAGTGTCATGGGGAACTCCAGACATAGATCTGTTCGCTTCTCCACTAAACCATCAGCTGCCAAAGTTTTGCACAAAAGGTTTCATCCCACAGCTTGGAGAGTGGATGCTCTTTCTTTCAATTGGAGCAATCTTCATGTGTATGCCTTTCCACCTCTGCCTCTCCTCCCAAAGGTACTTCTGAAGGTCAGACAGGACAAGCCAAGGATGATTTTAATAGCTCCAGATTGGCCTCGACAGCACTGGTACCCATTACTAAGAAGTCTAGTACGGAAGCCTCCATGGCCTTTGCCTTCGATTCCACACCTGTTGTCACAGGAGGACAGCCATTTGCTCAATGTCAAGCTTCACTCTCTGCACCTAACAGCCTGGCATATTCTGTTTTGAACCATAGTGGGCCTCCACTTCCTCAGCAAGTTTTGAATGTTATTTTGGAAGCTTGAAGGCCTAGTACAAGGAAAGTGTACGCGGATAAATGGAAGAGATTTTTATTTTGGAGTGCAGCAAAAGATTTTGATGTTTCTGGGCCTAATTTGAGTGTGGCTCTTCAATATCTTACTGAGTTACTGGACAAAGATTTGTCTTTCTCTTCTATTAAGGTTCATGCTGCAGCAATTTCTGCTCACTATGATTGTGACCCACCATTGTTTTCTCATCCTTTGTTCAAGCAATTTCTTAGAGGGGCAAAGAATATCAGACCCCCACGAAAAGCTCCTGCTCCTGCTTGGGATCTCAATTTTGTGTTGGAGAAACTCACTCTACAACCTTTTGAGCCTGCAGCTACTGCTGAGTTGAAATATTTATCATGGAAGACTGCTTTTTTATTGGCCATTACCTCTGCAAGAAGGGTGTCTGAATTGCAGGCCCTTATGGCGGTTGAGCCTTTCTTGATTTTCCATAAGGATAGAGTATCATTACGTACTAATCCTTCCTTTATGCCTAAGGTGGTTTCTATGTGGCTTTAAACCAAACTATTCATTTGCCTACTTTTTATGCAAATCCCCAAAATAAAGGGGAAAAGATTTTGAACACTTTGGATGTTCACAGGCAGTTGCGTTATTATTTGGACAGAACTAAAGGGTTCAGGCAGTCTTAGCAGTTGTTTGTTTCTTTTGCTTTGAGTTCTCAGGGCAAGCCTGTGTCAAAACAAACTATTTCTAAGTGGATTGGGTTTTGCATTGCTTTCTGTTATTCCCATCATGGCAAGGAGATTCCAGCTGGGATTAGGCCTCATTCCACTAGGGCTACTCCCACTTCAACAGCTTTTTTGAGGGGAGTGGCAACCAAGGATATTTTGGAGGCAGCTACTTGGAGTTCTGTGCATACTTTCTCTAGGCATTATCACCTGCCACTTTACTCTAAGTCTAGGGCTGGTTTTGCCACTGCTGTTTTGCAGGGCATTTTGGCGGCTCCTGCTTCCTTGTAGTTAGCCATCCTCCCTTACCTCTGCTTTGGGATTCTACCCAAGTGTAAGGACTGCAGCAATGTGAGATGAAGAACATAGTTTTGTACCTACCATAAATGTAGATGTTCGAAGAT
This sequence comes from Protopterus annectens, assembly GCF_019279795.1. Taxonomy (NCBI): domain Eukaryota; kingdom Metazoa; phylum Chordata; order Ceratodontiformes; family Protopteridae; genus Protopterus; species Protopterus annectens. The sequence goes on from NC_056737.1 coordinate 797,851,745, forward strand.
CCACATTGCTGCAGTCCAATTTACCCTCCCTCCTTCCCCTCTGTAGTTAGAGGTGGTTATGTGGGTTGGGTTGTACATTTTGTGTATATTGTATATATTGTACATATAGTTAGTGCAAGGGTGGTTGGTTGGTTGTTTGCTGTCTTTTGGTTTTGACCTTTATTTTTAGGGTCTTCTGACATCTGGGGCAAGAAAAGACTGAGGAAATGACGTCGGTCATGCGCATTTGTACCCTGACGTCCTGACGTCAGTCAAATGCGCCCTGACCGACGTCAGCCTTATACTTTGATATTCGGGCCGACCGAGGACAGCGGACTACCCAAGTGTAAGGACTGCAGCAATGTGGATCTTCGAACATCTACATTTATGGTAGGTACAAAACTGTACTTTTAGGTTCCCCACCATGGATTCCCTTATATCCATATGCAGCACTGGGTATCCCCTTTTTGTGCAGTGGTGCCCTGCTTGCTAAGTAGACATCCCCTTTTCTCACCAGTTAATCTGCAGAGTTACACTGCTGGTCTGCCAACCAGATTCTAAAATCCTCAGGCAAAGTGCTAAGGGCTTGTTCCCTCACCAAAAGGTCTGCCAGCCTTTTGAAAGTGGTGACTTGATACCCACTCACCCACCTATGAAAATAAGTGCTCAACTCCGTGATCACCTGCGCCTTGCATCTGTTGTCAAGAACCGTTTTTCTCTAAGCTTCAGATATTAATTTAAAACTTTCTAATAAACTTTGTGTAACTTTCATAGTTTAAACAGTCAGTATCAGCAAATTTAGAAACTGCAGTTACAGCTTTACCATGGAGTAAGGGCGTCAGAAACCATACTCGGAGTCCTTGGTCAACATTATACTGTTTATATACACTTTATGAACTGTGGTGGTGGTGCTGCAGTAGCGTTGTCGCCTCACAGTAAGACGTTGTCCTGTTCGATTCTCAACTAGATCGTTTTCTGTGTGGAGACATGGATGAATGGGCGTACCTTTGTTGAAGGTTGTGCATCAGGGCTGGCAACTCACGAAAAATCTACTGCCAATCATTAGCGGACCGGAGTTCCGCTGTGGCGACCCCTAACCGGGAAAAGCCGAAAGACACAACAACATACTCTTTCAAATATATGTATAAAACTATCAAAATGATCACTCTCTCTAAACTGTGGAAGAAATTTACTGACCTTTATTGCTTCTGGGGTTCTATTATTCCCTTCTCCATTACCCCCATGACTTTGACGAAGATTCCACATCTCCTTGTCATATTGATGCTGTTTCTCCTTTTTTCTGACCTCTAAATGCCACAGTCTCTCATTATCTTTGACCTCCAAACACTGCAATGTCCCTGCTGATTCTTTCCATCTGTTTTGCCTGACAGTCTTTCATTTTATTCAGCCTGTAAATGCCGCAGTCTTTCTGCTGATTCTAATTCCAGGTGTTTTGCCTGTCTCTCCGCTGATTCCAGTTCCAAACGTTTGACCTCCAGTTTAAGTCTCTGCCACCAGATGGGTTTTCAAGTCCTCTGAGGAAAAGGTGACCCGTCTTGTTTCTGAAGGCTGCACATCCCCAGCACAAGACTGGTTGTCTGTCTGTGCTGCAATGGAAATTAAGGCTGAAATAATTTCCTCTTTAGTCAGGTTGGCATGTGTGAAGGCTGCCAGTCTAGCCAGATAGAATTTTATAAATAATTCTGTCATTTGTAAATTTGAATGTAAACTACAGGCTTGTTGTCTTAAATGTAAAGAAAGTGTTACATTTGGAACTGGTAAAAAATGTGACAGTGCACTCTACCGACCAAAGTAAAGCATATGGTGACCCTTTGATGTAGACAGTGGTGCCGAAGTGTCTAGATGAAGAAATTCTTTCTTTTTTAACCAAGAGTTAAATTGCTAGATATAAACATGCAAATGTATTTTTATTGCTCTGCTTCCTGACCAGCTGCAAGATAAAAGGAGATGTTAAGAATGTAAATGTAGTTCTGATAGCCTGGGAACCCAGGGAAGTGTGAAGAACTATGTGATGTGAATCAGAACTGCAATTTCAATTTAAACGGAGAGAACCAGAGATTAAGCATTTTTGTCTTGACCGTCCAACTCATCAGCACTCTGCCTGTTCTTATGTAAGTTGTCTTAGACTTGGTGTTTTCTCTTAGTCTTCTAAGTGTTTTTCTGTGATGTCAGAACTGTACTAAATTATTTTAAGTATTTTTCTGTGATCTCCGAACTCTTGACTAGCACCGTGTAGTAAATAGTATTGTCTTGTGTTTTTAGTATTTATTATTAAATATTTTTAAACCTTTTAACTGTGGCTGTTTTGTGTAGAGATAATTTAAGCTCTAGAGTGCATTGCATATTTATACTGATTACTGTACCAAGTCACTCTAATAAGTCTTGACTGTTTAGTTATGCTACCAATTGGATAATAGTATTGCACATAGACACCCTTTTAAGGGCCTTTGAGTAGCTGATAAATGTTAGCTGGTTAATGGCAGTGATATCTACCGTATAGTCTAGGTAAAAGGGGCACAGCTGTAGAGCCTGTGCCAGCCTTCCCCGAAAATGTCTGTGTGGTTGTATAAACTCTTATCTCAAAGTGTGTGTGTCTCAGCTACTTGGACAGGTATACGAAGCAGTAGTTGGACAGAGAGGGTGCTGGAAATTTTAGCTTGCCCAGTTGGCTGATATCTGGACCCTATAGCTGTGCCATTGGGGAGTCTATTGGAGACCTGGAGAGCAAGGGAGCGACCAGCCCCGGACTGACTGATCTCTGTGTGCGCTGTTAAGGGAAATTGCACTTTACTGTGTGTATTTGTTATCCTTTCCTCCTATATGAGATGTCCCTCACTTGTGTTGGTGCGGATTGAGGATCCTTGATTGCTGGGCCAGGGCATGGGTGTTACAGCATGCACCAGTCCTTTGACTTCACACACCTTGGCCAACTGGTTCTTTGTCAGCTTACCATAATTCTCTGACATCTTTGCCTGCTTTCCCTGACTAAACTAACATAAATAACTAAATAACAAAAAAGCCAATCGGAGTGAATGCTCTACTATGAACAACAAAACTGAAGCAATAAACATGAAATGTTCGTAGAGCAAAACAATGGAAGGGATATGAGGAAACCAAATATTCACGTAAATCCAAGCAGCAAAAAGTCCAAAAACTTCAAAGAAGTAAAAACAGGTTTATTCAGATAAAACAGGGTGAGCGCTTTCGCTAAAATAGCTTCATCAGACCTTATTACACTTCATTTAATAAAAGGAATGATTTATATACAAAAAAGGCGCCAATAAAATGAGCACTCCTTAAAGGGATATGACTAAAAACAGCCACAATATGCAAACTGAGAGTCATGGCTAAATGTATAGATGTATATATTCAAAACATCAGAAGACACATAAAAAACACATAAAAAAGTCATTTCTGGTTCCTGAGTCTTCTAGACTTTAACAGCGGACGTATATCCTGAGTTGTTGTTCGATTGGCAGCAACTCAACATTGAGGTAAGCCTCAATTACATGAGATTGATGAATGACTTCTCTCCGATTGAAGAGACACTTAGAGAAGAAATTAGGAACTGCCAGTTGAACATTTATGCCAAGTATCCTGTTTTTGCTGTGGACAATGTTTTTAATAATTTGTTAGACAATGTTTTTCAATATGAGCGACGCCTTTTTAACCAAAAAAGAGCGAAACTCCAGAGGGATAGTTCTGATTTTAAAATGGGCCATATCTTCACCTGGCCCAGGTACAATGTAAATATGGGTAATAATAATAATACAACTAGTTTTGAGCCTCCTGTAGGCAATGTTGTTGATACGGCTTCAGCTAATGCTGTGAATGTAAATACTGTTACTTGTTCAGAGAATACCAACTTAACTGTTTCTGACATCATAGCGACTAACGACTCTATGATTGTCCCAAGGGACAATGTTCACACTGATAACGATATTGTGACTACACACTTAAATAGTAATGATAGAACACACTCTCCATCCTCCGAACCTGTTGTTCGAAGGAAAACTTTTAGCTCGACTGTGAACAGGGTTGATGAACCCTCTAGTATTAGCAATGAGATTGTTGCTGTACCATCAGTGCCTTCTGTACAGCCCTCGAGCAATAAATTCCCTTTTCCCATAAAGATATACACCAGAGAGGAGAGGACACGTTCCAACAGCAGGGGGCGTCACAAGAGGAAGCTGTCTCCGGACTTGTCCTCCAACCGGAACATCAAGAAAATGTGGGAAGGGAAGAAATAGTTAGTTTTTAATTTGTCTAGCTACAACCTTAGCCACTACGAGTTACAAGTACTTTCTAGAGGCCTTACCTTCATTCCTAGCATGAATAGTAGGTTCGAAGAAACCTTGAAGGATTTCAAAATGTTTATTAGGAATCTCTCTTTGAAGATTTTCTTCAAAGAGTTAGGTCCCCATGGATTTAGCGAAGTGCTCAAGAAGCCAAGTACGTTCGTTCCACCAGTACATCCGCTAGTTGCTGCTTACAGCAAACTAGTGGAGGATGATATTTACAACATGGAAGAGAGACGCACTACAGGTAACAAATATAGGCATAATTTGAGTTTTAAACAACGAGAAGCATTGAATACTTTGCGTAATAACCAAGATATTGTGTTCCGCCCTGCGGATAAAGGGGGAGGAATAGTTGTTTTTGATGCAGTCCGGTATCAGACAGACATGACACGCATGTTGATGGATGAGAGATTCTATGAACGCATATCAGATAAGAGTAGATATGATTATTAATAGGGTACGATCCACACTTTCAACCCTCCTTACGAATGGTGATATAGACAAAGTGTTACATGATTTTCTTCATGTTACACATCCACTATTACCGACTATCCAAGGGCTCCCGAAGATCCACAAAGACCCTGTGGCACCTCCCATGAGGCCGATAGTTGCAGGTAGGGGGTGGTCCACAGAACCTCTCTCTATTTTTGTAGAGGCTCAATTAAGACCCTTGGTTGAAGCAAACATCTTTATCCTTAGAGACACTAAACAGTTTTTATTGGATTTTTATGGATTTGTGAGTTCTTGTATGAATGTAGATGATTTACTTTGGGTAACAATGGACGTACAGTCCTTGTTCACGGTTATACCCAATGTGGAAGGACTTGACATGATTGGCACATATTTAAGGAGATTAAATACCTCTGTGGACTTGGACATTGACTTAGTCCTCTTGTTGTTAGGTATGGTTCTGGAATCAAACATTTTCTGTTTCCAGGAACAACTTTACTTGCAGCGATGGGATGGCGGCTATGGCACTGGTGCTAATAGCTACGCCAACCTTGTTATGGCTGAATGGGAACATCAACATCTTTTTCAGAATGAGTTATATAAATCATTTGTACCTTTTTACAGGCGCTTTGTAGATCTGTTTTTGGCTTGGAGTGGTACATCCACACAGTTGGAAGACTTCTTTAGACAAATTAACAGCTCCCTTTGGTTCCTTAATTTCACCATGGAGTGGTCATACGACAGTGTTCCATTTTTAGATATATATGTGGAAAAGTTACCAGGAGGGATTGTCAACACAGGGCTGTACCGTAAATCTAGCCACAGGAACACCTTGTTGCATCGTTCCAGTATGCATCCTGGTTATGTCTATAGCAACATAGTTCGTGGACAGTCCATGCGTCTATCCAGATATACACCTTGTACATCCAAATTTAAAACAGGGTTAGAAGACTTGGGCAAGAGATTTTAGGCACGAGGCTATAGTGATTTAGATCTTAGTCAAGGGATGGAAGCAGCCACCACCCTCAGAGACAATAGAGCCATGCCTTATTTCTCTGGAGGGGCCTCTGGTTTTTATTCAGCCAACAGGCCTGATGAACAGCCTTATGTTTCATCCTCGCATGGTAACAATGTGATGTTTCCTATATACTACACTAAGGACATTGGTACCGTCAAAGATGTTTTTATTAAACATTGGCATGTATTGTCAGTAGATCCCATTGTCAAAGAATTTACTGGAGACAGACCTAGGTTTGTGTATCGAAATAAAAAGAACCTCAAACATTTACTTTGTTACCCTAGAACACGCCCACATATTTTGTCCACAGAGGGACCTTATATGGCACCCTGCAACAAATGCAATTTGTGTTCCTATGTTTTAAGTGATCCTATTTTTAGGTATCCCCATGGCACTGGAGTTTACACCATTCGTGTCAAAGGCAGTTGCATGACGAAGGATGTGGTGTATTTAGCATCTTGCACAGCATGTCCAGCCTACTATGTGGGCAAAACAAATAGGGTGCTTAGAGATAGGATTCGTGAACATGCCTACCACATTAGGAAAGGACATCTCTTCAATGCACTTGCTAAACACACTAAAGACTGTGGTCTTAATCATGAGTTTAGGTTTAGGATCTTAGAACACATCTCCAGAACATATAGGAGGGGTGACATTGAGAACCATACAGAAGTCCGTGAGATCAATTGGATCATAAAGTTCAGGGCTGATGTATTACCTGGACTTAATGGCAAAGTCCCTATACGTCCGCTGTTAAAGTCTAGAAGACTCAGGAACCAGAAATGACTTTTTTATGTGTTTTTTATGTGTCTTCTGATGTTTTGAATATATACATCTATACATTTAGCCATGACTCTCAGTTTGCATATTGTGGCTGTTTTTAGTCATATCCCTTTAAGGAGTGCTCATTTTATTGGCGCCTTTTTTTGTATATAAATCATTCCTTTTATTAAATGAAGTGTAATAAGGTCTGATGAAGCTATTTTTTAAAGCGCCACCCTGTTTTATCTGAATAAACCTGTTTTTACTTCTTTGAAGTTTTTGGACTTTTTGCTGCTTGGATTTACGTGAATATTTGGTTTCCTCATATCCCTTCCATTGTTTTGCTCTACGAACATTTCATGTTTATAACATAAATAACTGTTGTGAAAATGAAACTCTGTATATTTACTTTGTGGCTGCTTGAGACTACACAGACAATCAGTGACAACTGTCCACAGACTACTGAAGTTGAATTAATATCCCACCCAGCTGCCTCAAGTATGTGACAGTCCCTACTCCGGGCCAGTAATCAAGGAGATTCAATTCTCAGTATGGATACCAATGAGGGATGGCTACTAGGAACAAAAATGGAATCACAGTATTTTCAAATGCAGATCTCTGTACCAAGCACAGTTTCCCTGAAGAGCACACAGGGAGCACACTCCAGGCCTGGGACTGGACTCTCTCTCTCTCTATGCAGGCTGCAAAAAAAGACTCCACACTGACCACTTAGGAGCTGACAAACACACACACAGGAAAGGCTGGCACAGGTTTATCATCTGTGCCCCCTCTGCCCAGACTAAGGTAATTACGCTGCCACCAGTCAGCTTCTCTAAGGCTCTTATAAGGGTACCCAATTATACTGGGCAACATTTAATACTAATTCAAGCGGTAGAGTTTGACCAATGCAGCAAGGCTTTCAGGAGTGGCCACAGTGTCATTAAAATGTTTAAGTACTCTTTTTAAGGTGTTAAAAGTTTTCTCTAAAAGACTAGCTACAATGATAGGTATGGAAATATTTAATAATAAATAATAAAATAGAAAACTTGAGACTACTATCTAGTTACAATACACACCAGAGTTTCAATCACAGGAGATAACAAATAACAGTTGGATAGATTCATACAGATGCAGAAAAACAATACTTAACTAATCACACTATATTTTCCTGAATAACTAAAGAATTGCTGTTCCCTGGTTACTTACTAAAGCAGGGCAACATGAATCGAGTTGCTTACTACAGCAAGCCAAGATGAGGTGTGTGGTTGTGTGGGATATCTTTGAGAGAGTTTTCCTGTCAGGTTCTGAAAAACCAAGTGCTGCTGCAAGAGTTCCGGAACATCTCACTAATATCTTAAAAATGTCCGTGCTTGTTATAGAATCACATACCATCTGGTCACCTGACTGTTGCAATACACACTCAGAGCTTTGCTGAGATCTGTTGAAGTATCTGAAAGCTATAAAACAATTTCAAAAACTTCCACCCTTCCAAGTTAGCAATTAACTCACCCCTAAGGACAGTATATTCCTAGTTCTGGTTTTCCCAGACGTTTTTGTCTCTCGTTGCAGTCAGAGCTGTAAGATAAAATCTTTGACCTAAACCAACCCATTTAATTTTCAACCTATTTTCAAAATTAGCTGGACTGAGATTAATCTCTTCCCTTTCAGAATTCTCTGTTAAAACGTATGCATGTAATCAGTTACAATAATACTGCGTGACATGTGCGTCTGTTTTCTTTCCAGTATGACCCACTGCTGATGCATTTATAACACAAGCAACTTTACAAATACATTTCTAACACAAACATTTGTACAAGTCAGTGTGATAGTCAAATGACATAAAACCTCCAGCTAGCTATGCTGACATATGTTGCACATACACTGCCCTGGTATACATTAATTTATTCGAAATACATTTCGGCAGTCGTACGGTTGTGTGACTTTAAATGTCGAATCACAACACTCCGAACATACCAAGATTTCGAAAAAGGTAATCTCGAAAACGCGATTCAACCATTTTTGAAATGGAAATATTTACATACAGCATTATAGGCAAGCCCCAGTGTTTCTATGGGCTCACCCCCCCCCATGCCCCCTACTTTAATATACAAACTCTGAAATTGCACTACAGTGAGGGAAAGGAGTCATTTCCTCATCCCTGCTATAGTGCGATCTGCATCCAAAATGCCTACTTCAAATGAGCGAATGCCAATGTGCATTGGCTCATTTGAAATTTGCACCTTTTTTTTCGGCATTCAGGAAATCTGGAGGTTGTACTTTCACACTTTTGCAAGTTGTACAAACTCTGTATGAGGAATAGAATGTATACCACTGCCTGGCACAGGTGGCAGTACCTCTATCCCACTCTTTTATAATGGAACTGGCCAAGGACAATTAGTGCAATTTCCTCACACTCTGGATCTGCTCACACAGTGTAAGGGATAACTGGTGCACCCCATCTTAGCTCCTGACAGTCTAGATTTTTCTGTCTTTGATACCTTTTAGTTATTTGTTCCATGAGGATGTACAGCAAATATTGAAGGAGGCAAGAAAACCTGCAACTAAAAAAATTTTTGTTAACAAGTGAAAGATGTTTTGTAGGTGGTGCCCAACCTGTAAGGTATCATCCCCCTGTTTTTGAAATAGATGTGTAAGCTTACTCATCTAGGGCTTATTTTGTGCATCTGTCAAGGGACATCTTGAGGCCATCTTTGTTTGTCTACCCATTGCTCTCCCCTTTTCTTTTTTTTGTGGTCAAGAAGTTTATGAAAGGCATGTTGCACTGGAGACCTCCATGAAAGCAAATTCTTCCTCCTTGTTATCTCAACTTTGTTCTTGAAAAAATGACTACCTCTCCTTTTTGCCTTTCAGGCTGAATTGAAGATCATTTGTAGAACTGTTTTGCTTATTGCTCTGACCATATGCATGGTGAGTTTGAGTTGCACGCTCTCATGGCAGGACCAATCTTATTTGATTTTCCTCAAGGAAATGGTTGTTTACACATTAGCCCTTTTGTGCCAGAAGTTGTTTTGTATTTACCCTGAATCAAGCAATCAAGTCCAAGTTTTCTTTCTGGAACCTGAAAAGAAAGAGAATATTCTGCATACCTTAGATGTGCACAGGCAGCTTAGGTACTATCTTGACAAAACAAAGCCCTGCAGGAAAGTTGAACAGCTGGTCACTTGCTGTTCTGGGGCTAAGAAGGGTCTACTGTTTCTAAGGAAATGATTGCCCATTGGCTGTCCTCAGCTGCTGTTTTTTGTTGTATTCACAGTGGTAAATGTATTCCTAGCAAGGTTAAGGCACCTTCCCACCAGTAGGCCT
>NC_056737.1:797862099-797874599 GCF_019279795.1 Protopterus annectens
TTTAAAAAAAAAGATAGGTTTGAAACCTGGAAGCAAAACAAAGGCCCCGAAAAATTTTTTTCCCTTTTTTGGTAAATTTTAAAATTTTTGAATACGATGGGCCACCTCTTTTTACCGATTTTTTTTTCCCCCCCATTTCATTTTTTTTTAAAAAAGCAAAAATTCTATTTAAAAACCCTGATGCTTTTTTTTTTTAAAAAAATCCTAGGTTTTCGGGCTAACAATTTTTTGGGTAAAAAAAAGGGGAAAATACAACCTAATTCGTTCTTTTAGGAATGTAGCATTTTTCGGGGAAACGTTATTCATATTTGAATGGAAGTGGGAATATTTCAATTTTTTTTTAATTTTGCCTTCTCTTTTTTTTGTCAGTTAAATTGTTTAAGCATTAAAAGGGGGTTTGTTCATTTATAACCATTGGTAAAATTTAACCAGTTAAAAAATTGAAAAACCTTTTTAAGGTAAAAAACCCCAAAATATTTAAAAAATTCGATACCTTTTTTAAAGAGTTTAAAAAAACCCCTTCTTAAATTTAAACCCATCATTGCCCTTTCCCAAAACCTCTTTCGTTTGTAATTATTCCTCTACTTTCACAAATTATTCCAAAACCAAATGCTTCCTATTTACTAATCTTGCAGGTTATCACAGATGGTATTGTCCCAACTCTCCACTAAATTTTGTACCGGAGGTTACTGCTTACTCCTTTGGTTTTAGTCCCTCTTGGACAGATATATTGAAGCGTCTGTACCAGCCCGATGTAAGCACAGTGACAAGTTTAAAACTGAGCCCATATGGTGGAACAACCAAATAAAAAAAAATGTATAAAAAGAAGAAAAATCTCTTTGCCATCTGTCAGGGTATCTACTTTATCATTGTAAAGGGGATTTAAAAACAGTAAGTATTTCAAACTTGCCATTAAGAAATGCAATGCCAACTGTAAACTTAGGGTTGCAACTAATTCAAAATATTACCGTAAGGCCTTCTGCAGCTACACGAGGAATCTTGAAAGTAACCGACAGTTCTGTTTGGAACATATTTTTCGTTGTACACCCTTTTCTGATGACTGAGACATTGCTAATATTCTTTTGGACAAATTCTCTTCCACCTTCACCTTACCCACTTCACATCTGTCTCCTCCCATTCCCCCTTCTCAAATTCCCTCTGAAAATGACTTTAGACCAAGTCCTTTTGTTAGGTTCCGTAATTAAAATTGGTAGTTACATGACATGGACAAATGGGTATAATCACACAGAACAGTAGTCTCAGTGCCTGTTACTTGTTTTTCTTTCTTAAAGTGGCCAATTTTCATTATTTTGTTATGTCTTAGTTGTAGTGCTTAAACTCCTCTCCCCTCCCCCTAAACACCTTCCCTTAGTATCAGTCAAAATGGTAAATGTGAGTTGTTTGCTGCTATGATTGATAACGCACAGAAAGATACAAAGTTTATGTGCAGAGAATATTGTTCTGCGTGATTATCCCAGTTTGTCTTTTAAGTAGTTGTTGAAAATTAAGAAATGGTAATTAAACCTGACTAAAAGAAAGCAGGGTATATGTTAAAATGCATGTAAAGTCAGTGCATTGACAGGAGCTTAGGGGCTATAATGTAATATTTTAAAGCCAAACATTGCAATGTGGGATACCTAGAGGTAGACCTAAAAATCTAGATGCCAGACCCCATGTGGACAGACACTGGAATTGCATTTAAAAATATTTAGAAAAGTATATAGAGTCCAAAAGTGCTGTTAAAATGTAGGAAAAATCAAGACTTGATGAAATAAGCATGTTGTTTTCACTATGTGGGCTCACTTCTCCTTTAAGTTCAGTAATAGCATTTTTAAGTGGAATGTAAATACATGCCACCATAATTCTCCTCCCTTACCAGCCCCTTATTGCCACAAATATATCATTATTATCTTTGTTTTCCTCTTCTATCACTATTGGACCTTCTTTAGTAATTAGTATAATTACTCCCCTTTTGTCCCGGATATTATGCTTAATAACCACCCTGAAATCCTTTCTTTATCAAATTCAGATGATCATTTCTTTCCAAATGTGTCTCCTCTAGCATTGCTCTTTGCACTCTGCATTTCTTAATATAATTCAAAATTCTTACCTTTTTGTCTATACTTTCCAAAATAATATGGGTAGAGATGCTATTACGATAAGAAGTTATTATTCCCATACATTATACATGGCACCCTTTTTAAATGACTATTTCCATGCTTTCTATTATATGCACACATTGTTTGCCAGGTTGATGTTTTATACAGTTGCTTTGTGTCATCTCTATTTTAAACTGTCACGCTTTCAATACGTTTTCTTTTAATGAAAACCCTCATACAAAAAAAAAAAAAAAAAAAAAAAAACAACCCCAGAACCTATTAACTTAAAACAAATGTACAAAACTCTGTACATCTTCAAATAATGATGTTTAACCCTCCTAATAAGAAAAATTGTCACAAATCTACAGCTACTCCCACAAGCATTACTTAACCTAAACTTAAGGTTATCTATCCTAAAGCACATGTTACAGCCTGCAATCTCACTTACACTGATTACTGTCTGTTCTTTTTTATCTCTAGCCCCCTCCCATATGTGAAAAACAACTTGTAGATTTTCAAAAAATTTTAATTTTTAGCCTTATGAAAAAGTACAGTGGCTATGTTTAAATAATACTAAATTCTACACTTCTTTAGTAAATGCATTTTACATTTTAGGCTTTTATTTTCTACTGAGCTGCTTGCTGTTGCACTTTTTAATTTTACATTCCCCCAGCAAACAATGCTTAGAATTCTCAAGATTAATTGCCTGCACCTGTAGTCAATTTGTATCCATGGAAACATAAGCACAGAATATAAATGCTGTTAATACCAGACTTCTCAACTCACATTGAACACTTATTTGCTAAAGGAAAAGAAAAACAAACTAATATCAATGTTATGTGCAAGAGGCTCAGCCCTTCTCATTGCATTCATCATGTGTTTAGGTTAAGCCAAGGACATTAATCTAGACATTCAACTATACAAAAGTGAGAGGACATCTTAACTCTTTTATGTAGATTATAATTAGTGCTCTTTACACCCCATTTCACAGCATATTAACTTAAATATGCTTTTGTCCATCCTTTCTTCTCTTTTTACATTGTGATCCCTGCATTTATTAAAATTACAAAAAAAAAATACTTCCTTACTGTAGTAACTTCATCACATGCAATGATCAGTAATTAGACTCACTCTCACTCCCTCATTTTAGATACCCTTGACTACACACGTCACAAATCTATTTTACTGTATATCTAATAGTTTATATCATAAAATATTTTATACCAGTACTGTTAAGAACAAAAATTCTCTTACTTATAATTGTGATGCCCACCACTGCTACATTTATGTGATGGTCACCAGTATGTGTCTTCCCCACACTAGGCCAGTAATCAAGGAGCCTGAATCCTCACCACTGACACTGGAGAGGGATGTACACTTGGAATACAAATGGGCATTCAATATTTCCAGATGCAGACCTCTCTGCATCAAGTACAGTTTCCCTTAAGAGCACACAGGGAACACACTCAGCCCGGGGTCTGGATGTCTATATGTCTGTCTCCCACCAGATCTCCAATAATACTCTCCACTGGTACAGCTGTAGGGTTAGGTCCTCAGCTAAGTGTCCAAGCCAAGTCCTCCAGCACTTTCTGACTGAACCCAGTGCTTTATGTCCCTGCCCCAAGTAGCTCACATACACACAATGAGAGATTTAATTTTTCACTCACACACACCTGGGAAAGGCTGGCAAAGATATACCTGCTGTGCCCCTTCTGCCAGAGGATAAGGTGGTTATCACTGCCACCAGCCACTTCACAATCAGCTACTCTAAGGCCCTTAACAAAGGATGTCCAGTTGTACTGAGCAATATTAATACTAATACAAATGGTAGTAGTTCACCAAGCCGGCTAGGCCTTCTCCAGTGGCCCACACAGTGTTACCAGATATAAGTATTCTCAAAGGTTAGATATTTTCTACAAGGACCAGCCACAATAAAAGTTTTAAATATATTTAATAATAAATAATAAAAGAGCATGGGAATACTGTATATTTATATATATATATATATATATATATATATATATATATATATATATATATATATATATATATATATTCACAGTAAACCACAGAGTTCAGATGACAGGAAATATTGAAAAGAACATTGATGGCAGACTCTGACAATTAAAGAAAAAAACAATATCTAAACTGAGCTTCAATATATTCCTGACTAAATCTAAAAGAATCACTGTTCCGTAGTTAAATTACTTACTACTGCAAGGCAAGATGCTGTGGGTTAGGGTCTTTCTAGTCAGGCTTCCAGAACAGAATACTCTATTCTGAGATTACTCCCTGTAAAATGTAATATCCAAGATGAATTGCAGAATGATCTCATCTGGTCACCTGACTGTAGTTTCCCCCAATATCTCCTTTGAAGTTTGAGACAGGACTTTAGCAGACTGCTGCAATACACATTTAGAGCTTTTATGGCAGTGCCTAGGAGCCAGAAACATTTACAACACGTCCCCCTTTCTTTACAAAAGCTAACAGATAATGGCTACTCCCAGACCTACTGTCTCCAGTCCCATTCAGCACTGTGGGGCTGCTGTTTTAATGGTTTAACAGCTCATCTGCATTTCCCTTATTTTTCTTTAAGCAAGCTAGCTGGTTAACCTTTGATGTGCCAGTCTTTTCTGTTAAAACATATACACTTAATTCAGTTACCATAGTACATGCACATTTCTCTTCATTTCAACAGGATGCACTGTTGATAAACTAACACAATTAACACAAGCAAAGCTCACAAATACATTTTCAGCACAAGCATCTGTACAGATCATACATCACGAAACTTTCAACAAACAAATGAAAATAGCCGTAAAAAGGCAAAATAATAAAAAATGAACGGCAAAAAACAAAATAACTTTTACATAAAAATCTGACTGGTAAGTGCTTTCATTCTATTCATGGAACTTCTTCAGACCAAGCTATATAATGAACAAACTTATTTAAATACTTAATGACAATAACATGTGACCCAAAGCACTTAATGCCTTAACCCTTTCCTTCTAAGAACAACTTTAAAGCTTTCCCTATCATTTAAACCAGGTTATACACATGCATTCAGCCTGATTTCCCAGCAGTTTTCTCTCCAGTCCAGTTCATCTTCTGCATCAAACCTATGACCAAAACCAATGACTTCATCAATTATTACAAATTTAAAGCAATCCTTATTGTTTCCTAACAAATGTTTTTGCTTAACATGTTTTGCCAAGGCAGTGCTTACATCACTCTTGTCTTCTGCTCTTATATGTTCATTCACTCACATGTAGAATTCTCTAATGGTTCTTCCTATATAAAATGCTGGACATAATTCACACAGAGCCATGTATACCACATATTTGGACCTGCAAATTATACAAATTATTCAGCCTAATTTCAAAGCTTCTTGCTGTCACTACAAAATTCTTAACTTCTTTCATATATTGACATAACTTACAACTGTTGCGTCTTTTCATCCCCACTTCCAAAACATCAGGCATACTTGAGCATAAATTCCTTTTCTCAAAAAAGTATTTTAAACTCTTTCCTCTTTTGAGACAAAAACAGGGTCTCCCCCCTGTAGCATTTTTAATTTCTTGAAAATTCATTAAGAATCTCCAATTATTCTTGATTATTCCTTTGATTTTACTTTCATCTACTGAATTGTTTAAAATACATGCTAAGGAAAAATCACATTTAGAGCTTTTATGGCAGTGCCTAGGAGCCAGAAACATTTACAACACTTCCTCTTTCTTTACAAAAGCTAACATATAATGGCTGTTTCCAGACCTACCGTCTCCGGTCACATTCAGCACAGTGGGGTGACATTTTAATGGTTTAACAGATCAATTACATTTTGCTTATTTTTCTTAAAGCAAGCTAGCAGGCTAACCTTTGTTGTGCCAGTGTCCTCTATTAAAACATATACATTTAATTCAGTTATCATAATACATGTACATTTCTCTTCATTTCAGCCGGATGCACTGTTGATGCACTAACACAGTTAACACAAGCAAAGCTCACAAATACATTTTCAGCACAAGCATCTGTACAGATCAGTTTGATATACTAATGACATATAATTATTTACCAAATTCCAGCTAGCTGTGCTTGCACAAGTCATACATCCACTGTCCTACTTCACCTGACATGGCTGGCAGTACTACCTTGTCGTTACAACAGTTACTGTTTTTATTTTCCTATTTTAGTGTCCATCAACACATTAATGACATGACACAAGGTGTATGCTTTTCAGTCCACCTGCAAGTTTAACAGAGTCAATAAAAGTCCAGTCTTTCTCAAGACACGTTTTCTTGCAAAGCCATTTTCCACAAATGTGATTAGTGCTTTATAGTCTCACACTTATTCACTAATTTCAGTGTTGCTGGTCTTCCTGCCTTTCTTCATCTCCTAACACCTGACTCTAGTTCAATTCCAAGGTGCTCCCAATTCCTCTAGTCTTCTCCTCTGTTTTTCTGCCTCTGATTTTCCTTTGGAACATTGGAAACTTTCACTGCAGAGATTTTCTATAAACTTTTTTGTCAGAAGAATGAGAAGCAGAGTCCCCTTCTGTTTGATGTCTCACTGTTTGTTGGACAAACTTTTGTATTTCCTCCTTAGCCTGTTCTGCATAAAAAAGTATTTGATCCTCCATGAAAAAAAAAATTCTGAAGTCAGCTGGATACAGTAGCTTGAATCTCACACCTGCCTCTTGACATTCTGTGATTGCTGGGATACATTTGCTTCTCTTCTTCGTGGTGTAACGTGAATAATCATTTTCCACAAACACTCTACTAGTCTCTGATTTTAATACTTTGCCCTTCTGTCACAGTTTTGTCGGGATCAACTCTTTCTGCTGCACTTTTACTATATGGGTCTGGGCCGCTTTCTCATGGCCAGGTGTGGAGTAATGTACTTGATGTTCCCTTTCAATTAACAACTCCTGTTTATTTATTTTATTTATTTAGCATTTGTTTACTGGGAAAGTCTGACTTGGAACAAAGCCAATTGTGGAGACTTGCCTGTTAGTTCTTAAGGACCCTGCCCTACTAGTAATTATCAAAAGGTTGTAGTGAACTGTATACCTTACAGCATCCCCCAAAGGTGTGGTAGATGTCGTAAATTAGAGCTACAGAGTCCCTGTAGGGCAGACTAAATACAGTTACCAGTAGATAGGACCTGGAAGTAGCACTGCTGGAGGAGAGGCATGCAGAGGCATTAGAGAAATGTAGGAGAGGCAAATTTAAAGTAAAGAGAGCTTGAAAGAATACAAGAAATAGGTCACTCAAATTAGTGTGCCCTGGAAATCTCAGGTACACCTTTATGGCAAAGATGGCCAATGGGTTATGGATATTAGGAAACAAGCTAGGAAAAGTCTTAGCTTTCCGGGCCAAGCAGAGGCATGTCCAGAGGTTTATCCTTGTAACATAGAAAGACTGTTCCACCACACATCACAAAACTGAGGGGACTTTGGTAAGGAGTGCAATTTTATCAAGCCTATATATTGGTACTGTGGGAGGTAGTCTAGGTTGGTACGCTATGGTAGTGGGATACTTAAAAAGGCAAACTTGTTTACTCTTACTAATGCACAGCGTGATGCTTTATCTAAACCTGTACTAGCTGAGAAGGTGAAAATGTCTGCATGTAGCATGCCTCTAGGGATAGCCCCAGACTGTGATGGTCTGAATGCTCATCTGAGTCATTATGCTCTCATGTACAAGTACTGTTTCAGTTCTGTAAGGCTAATAAAGAGTTTAACTAGCTCTCTGTTCTTGTGCCTAAGTCTAGCAAGGACCCAGTGCGAATTCAGAATTGCCCCATCTCCCTTCTCAATGCAGATGTTAAACTACATGCCCAAGTATTGGCTGATCATCTGAAATCCATCTTGCCTTCACTTATCTGTCTTCCTCGGGTAGGGTTTATTCAGGGGAGATTGGGTGCTGATCGCATTAGGGGACTCCATAAGTTCATAGGTAAGTATTAGGCAATCAGTCTGCAGTCCATTTCAAGTCTAACTAAAAATCCCTGTTCAAAATTTCCATCTAGCCTCAAGAAGGGCAAGACAAGATAGAGCAGCAGCAGCAACAACAAAAAGCTAGCAAGTACGGCTGATGCAAGGCAACCAAACTAGTGTGCATCAAAATAAAGTGCCAGCACCCAAGATGAGCTGAAATGAATAAATTTATTATAGAAACAAGTGAACTAGACCGGTTTCAGCATATAGCTTTCTTCAGTAGTATAAAAGGAAACCCTGGCAGGAGCCAGTAATTTATACACAAGTTTCAATAAAGAATATGACATCATTTCCTGTCTTAGGAAAAAATTAAATAGTTACCATAAATCCATACAAAATAATTGTTAACAAAAGATGAAATATAATTAATCAGAACCTAATTGATGATGGTGTCTAATAGTACAAACAAGCTGAAAATGAAGTGCAAATAAATATGATTAATAGAATAGAAAACTTAGTAACTGCTTCCCTAAATTTTGTTTTCTTAAAGTAAGAAAAATGTGATCCCAATGTCTTTCCCTTTTTGTATGAAAATGAACATCTGTTACCCAAAACGTCATCCAAGTCATTGTGAGATTTTAATATATTCCAATGCTTGTTAACTATCTCTGAGAATTGAGTGGTGTTTCTCCCATATGTAGTAACAAATCTCAAGATGTCCTGTTGATTTTTGCTGGAATGCTGTTGATATTGCAGTAGACTGTCTCTTGACTGGTTTTGTGTCCAACGCATAGCTGAACTGACGTTGTTTTTAGTGTGCCCCCTTGCCAAAAATCTGTTGGCCAAGTCCTCATGGTGCTGCGATAATTCTGGTTGGGAGGAGCATATCCGTTTGAGGCGTAAAAATTGAGATTTTAGAATATTAATAGTATGTCTTGGATGAAGACTGTTGGCATGTAGCAAAGAGTTATACTGAGGGAATTTGCAGTATACAGATGATTTAAGGGTATTGTCTTCCTGACGATGTAAAGACACATCTAAAAAATGCATCTCATTCAGATGATAATTCACAGTAAATTCCACTCCCCAAATATTACCGTTGAGATATTCCACAAACTCATGTAGATATTCACTACCTTCTTTCCAAATAAGCCAACAGTCATCCAAATATCTTCTCCAAATGTCGATATCTGAAATGTATAGATTATGAAGCTCATCATAAATTATATGTTCCTCCACATACCCCATAAAAAGGTCCGCATAAATGGGTGCAAAAGAAGCACCCATTGCTGTACCCTGTATTTGCCAGTAGCAGTCCTGTTTAAAATAAAAAACATTTTTGGACAAAACATGTTCAGCCATACAGATGAGCAATGTATTGGCACCAGAAGGGTAAATGTCAGCTTTGTTCAACCAGTATTCAAGTGCAGTTAGTGCAGCCCAGTGTGGAATATTCATATATAATGATTTGACATCAAGAGTGCACATTAACCAGTGTGGTTCTAACTGGGAGTCCGATACTATTTGTAAAAATTCCGTAGTATCCTTGAGTCTTGCTCTAACTAGTTGTAGCAATGGTTTAAGTTTCTCAGTAAGGAATGCTGACAAGGGTTCTGTGAGTGATCCTACCCCTGAAACTATAGGTCTACCTGGTGGTTTGTCAATAGATTTGTGTATTTTGGGTAACAAGTACAAATATTGTTTGTCAGGATCCGAAACGGTCAGATGAGATGAAGTGTTGGCTGTGATAATCCCTTGATCAACCGCCTCTTGTAGAAATTGATCTATTTCTTTTTTAAAGTTAGAAGTAGGGTCAGTGGGCATTCTCATGTAGTGATGAGGATTAGACAACTGTCTATTTCCCTCCTCCCAATAATAATCGGAATCCATGACAACCACAGCACCGCCCTTGTCAGCTGGAAGTATGACAATGTTTGTATTATTTTTGAGGCAAGTTAGGGCTTGTTGTTCTGTTGAAGATAAGTTATGTCTTATAGTATTCTCTGACCCCATATAAAAATGTAGATCCTTAATCACGGCTTGTTGAAACACCGCCACATTTTTATCCATCGGTGGATGGAAAGTAGATCTATGAAATTTGAATTCAGAAGATCTTTGAGATATGGTTTGCGGATCTTGTTGCCTGAAATATAATTTTAAGGTTAATTTTTCTGCAAAATGCTATAGTATCAGATACAAAAGAACTTTCGTCAACAAAAAAGCCAGGGATGAATCCAAGTCCTTTATTAAGTAGTGTTAACTCATCAGATGTTAAAACATTTTGAGATATGTTATGTATATTGGTAAAACCATTGTCTATTTCGTTATGGAGAGAAAGAGATCTTCTAAGCTTTGTACCCTTGTGTTTGCGCCCCCCTCTGTGCTGTTTGTTCCAAGGGTCAGTGGATGTGCGCCCTCTTTTGGAATCAGGTGAGATGCAATTAATTGTAGATTCTGTGTCCGTGGTAGATGATTCCTCACCCGAAGTAATAAAGGATGAGACCCCTTTTTTGAGTATTGATCTGGGTCTTTTTCTACGGGCAGAGGAGAGGTTCTTAGTGCCCTCAGCAAATCTCACACCCCTATCGGACTCAAACTGTCTACCTTTGTCATAATCCTCCCTATCACGAGAGAATTTGTGTAATTTTTTGGTCTTGAGATTATTTTCAAGAGAAACAAGTTCTTTGGACAATTTGCTCAGATTGTCCCTGAAATTGGCCTGTTCCTCAAATTTTTTCAAATCGTTGCATATTTTCTCAACATCTCCAATGTTAGTTTGGACTGTACGAAGAAAATGGATTATTAAATTGGGGGGCCTTTTTTCCCCAGGACTAAATGATAAATTGTAAGTTTTCTATTCTATTAATCATATTTATTTGCACTTCATTTTCAGCTTGTTTGTGCTATTAGACACTATCATCAATTAGGTTCTGATTAATTATACTTCATCTTTTGTTAACAATTATTTTGTATGGATTTATGGTAACTATTTAATTTTTTCCTAATACAGGAAATGATGTCATATTCTTTATTGAAACTTGTGTATAAATTACTGGCTCCTGCCAGGGTTTCCTTTTATACTACTGAAGAAAGCTATATGCTGAAACCAGTCTAGTTCACTTGTTTCTATGATAAATTTATTAATTTCAGCTCATCTTGGGTGCTGGCACTTTATTTTGATGCAAGACAAAATAGACCAGGTGAGAATCTGAGGCTGCCCATCCAATTAATCTAGGTTTTCCGTGAAGGTGGCAAGGGTACATTTCTGCATGACATGTACATGTAGTGGAAGTTGGTTCCAGAGGTGAAGGACATATTAGAATATGAATCTACCATACCAATGTGGCTTATCTGCTCATGAAGGTTTAGTTCCTTTAACCAAGTATTTGATGTACCATTAGTTGCAAAGGAATAGGAGATCAAATAGGGTTGGAGCTTTCATGACACAAAAAGCTAGACACAGATCTCAACTGAGGAGTCTTTAAGAGACTGAGTACAAGGAAAGGGCTGTCAGTCTCTCCTACTAATGAAGATTTTTGAGGGCACTGATCTTTGTAGTCTGGGTTACTGAAGTCTCTCATGTTGTTTGATATGTTTAGATAAATACACGCCAAAAGATGTGTTATATTTAGTAATGCATCTGATAAGATATGAGTAAAGGGAAGTTAAGTCATCCTTGAATCTAGTGGAGATGCCTTTGGAAATTAGGTGGGTCAGATGAAAGGCTTTCTGAACTACTGTGGAGACATGATGGTCAAATGGTAAGACAGTATCATCATGAATACCCAGATCCCTTAAAATGGTGTCTGACTGGAGGGGTGTGTCTCCTGTATGGTAATAGAGACTGTTTTGTTTACCAAAATGAACTATGGTGTGTGTGTGTATTATATATATATATATATATATATATATATATATATATATATATATATATATATATATTTTTTTTTTTTTTTTTGTATTTTAATTTAATTTGAGACCATTGTCCTTGCACCAGTTGTTAACATGATCTCAGCCATGGTGGAGCAATTGTGAGTCAGTTGAAGATTGAATAACAACACCATGTTATAGTCATCTGCAAACTTAGTTAACCATAGGCCAGAAGTGCTGGCCTGAAGGTCTGAAAAATAAATGCCAAATAGGAGATGACCCAAAACTGAGCCCTGTGGTATACCAGTGATAACTGCTTTGCTTAGAGAAGTTTCACCTGCTACTCTAGCTACTCTAATACATCGGTTGTTTCACACAACCAGTTAGCTATCTTGTGCAGTATAAGGATTTATATTCAGATTTACAAGTCTATCAATAATGCTTGTATGGGGAATAGTGTCAAAGGTCCAGAGCAGGTCTACATATGCTGTATACACTGCATAACCACTCTCCACTGCTTTAGTTACTTTTTAAAAGAAATTAATTATGTTAGAGAGGCAGGACTTTCCTTTGATAAAGCCAAATTGATGAGGGTC
>NC_056737.1:797879599-797923296 GCF_019279795.1 Protopterus annectens
TTTTTTTATCCTCTTCACTCAATTCTGAGGCAGTTGGATTTGAGTGGTTCTTGTTTCTGACATCTCATTGTTGACACTTCGGCCCAGTCTTTGGAACCATTCAGTATGGTGCCATTGGAGAATCACTCACAATTCCCTCCTCGAGTCCATCAGTTCTAGTAGGTTAGGCACCCTCCACGAAGGAGTCCCCAATCTCTTCTACAAAGGGAACAGCACTGGCACTCAGTGGGGGTTCCTAGGATTAGGTCGACATGGGCTCGGTCTTTGAGGTTATGGGGAGAATCATTGTCTATTCCCCAAGAGCTGCTACACTGGCTACATTGGTGTTTGCTCCCCCAGGACACTCTTCCATTTCCGGCTTGACCCCCTCATATTCCCAGGGTAATAGCTAAGTTGATGCTATCTAATATACTGCCCAGCTGCAGGTCCAGTCTTCTGATGACTCAGATTGGATACCACCTTTGCTTCTGAAGAAGAGGACGTGCAAGTGGAGACATATTAATTCCCTAGATGAGTCAGTCACTTCTAATGCCAATTTGGTGGATTGAAAGGTATCCCTTCAGTCCCCGCCTGAAGACCTGAATTTTAGTGAAGTCTTGGAACTTGTGCACCAGTAAGAAAATTGACCCACAGGTCTGCCCTCTCAGGATGAGCAGGTCTTATTGGAGGCAAATGGTTCAGTCCCCTCTTCTTTTTGTGTGTTTCCTCTGACAGACTGCCAGATTGACTTGGCCACGCAGAGGACATGGCAGGAACCTAACTCTTCCAAAAGTGTTCCAAGGAAGCCTAAAAAAATGAGTCAGTCACCCAAGGATAGGATGTTTTTGTCCAAGAGTCCCTTTGTCGATACAGTCATCGTGGCAGTAACAACTAAAAAGGAGCTGACAGAAGATACAGCCGCTATGTATCTACTAATCAGGGAGTCTAGGGCAATAGACAGACTGGGGAAGCAGGTGTATGCTTTAGGTACCTTTGTGTTATAAGCTTTGAACTGTGCCACACACCTGAATCAGTTTTACAGAGATCTGGTAGAGCAGGCCTTAGCCACAATTAAAAGACCACCCACTCCTGAATCATGGAAAGGCTAGAAGTCATCTTAAGCACAATGTTTAAAATTACAAAGCTCTCCATGTGGCTCATGCATAATGCAGTCTGAGAAACCGTGAGAACAGTGGGCACAGGCATCACAGTGTAGCATCATGGCTGTCTTTGCCTTTGTGATTTTGCAGACAATTTCCGAACATCCCTTACCAACAACACTTATGATGGAACATCATTACTTGGTCCATGTGTTAAAAGAAAGAATGCAGAGGTGCAAACAAGATGGGAATACACTGTCAGCCACAGGGGATAAATTTGAGACCTTGCAAAGATTTTATAATAGGAACCAAAAGGGGTCGAAATCACTATGCTTTATAAAATCCTGGCTCCAACCCTTGAGTCCACCTCTGACATGGCAGCCATGACAGAGGTGTAGCCCCTTTGAGTCTGTATCTATTAAATGGGCCATCTCTACTGTGGCCAAGGTGGCCCCTTTGAGTTTGGGTCCACTAAAGGGGCTGGCATGGCGTAGGTGGCCTCTTCAGTGGACACAGACTCAAATGTTGTGGTAGTCTGCAGAACCAGGGAATTTGGGGTGGGGGTTCTCAAATAAAAATGTTTAACCATTCCTGAAAGTCTGCCCAAATATTCCCCTTTGGAGGCAGTTGGGGTTATTTATCCCTCTACCTCCCCACGTGAATGGCCATCGCACAGGATTCTTGGGTCAGGGTGATAATATCCAGAGGCTCCTATATATCCTTTTCCCTTACCCCTCCCCACTTCAAGTAGCTGCTCCCAGGTGTACCACCCCACTAGTGATGTGTCCAGAAGATAGATCCTTTGTTTTCTTCAAAACAAGACCTAGAAGAGGTCTTGCCGGATTAGTCAGGATCAGGCTACTATTCCAGATTCTTTTTGGTTTTGAAAACAAGCAAGGACATCAGGCCAGTAACCTAAGCAAACTCGACCAGTATGTCAAAAACACCTGCTTTAGAATGGTCACAGTGCAAGCAGTTTTGCCCTGCTTACAAACAAATGATTTCATGTGCTTGATCAACCTTCAAGACTTTTATATTCACATCAAGATAGCTAAAGCATTCAGAAGGCTTCTGTGCATCTGTAACCATTCACATCCAGTTCAGAGCACTTCCCTTTGGTTTCCCCACAGCTCCCCCCAGGTATTTACTTAGTGTATGGGCGTAGTAGCAGCAAACTTCAGGCTGCTCAGGGTCAGTGTGTTCCCTTACCTAGTTGACTGGCTCCTCGTTGCCACATCAAGAGAATCTCTTGTGAGGGCCAGAGACTACTTGCTTCAGCTCTTTTGTCAACTTTGAGAAATTACAGCTGCAACCAACCTGCAACCAACCTATCAGCTGCTGCCTCAACACAATATCCTGCACCATATTTTCATATTTCGTCCTCCAGTAAGAGTCTAATCATTAAGACTTGAAGTAAAGAATCTGCTTCATTTCACATCTCCTCTTGTAGTTCTTGTTCTAGGAGTTCCAGGGCTCTTGGTTTCTTCTGTCCTAATAATTCACTGAGCACAGTTCAATATGAAGATTCTTCATTGCTGCTAAGAGTGCAGTGGTTACAGTTGATGAATCCATTGATGGTGCCCATTTGAATTACTAATCTTTGCAGGAATAAGCTTCCTTGGTGGTTAATCTCTCCATTGCTCTCTCAGTGGAGATCCATTATGTTGCCCCTGCTATTGGCAGTGGTAATCATGGCTGTCTTCCCTTTGGGGTGCGGGGACATTATCAGGAGAGGATGGTCCAAGGCACATCAATATCCTGGAGATGAGCATTTCTTCTAGCATTGCAGGAACTTCAGGACTTCTTGCTTTCAGCAATAGTTTCCTTCCAAACAGATGACGTGATGGTAGTTTGGTACATTAACAAGCACAGAGAAAATAGGTCCTGCCCCCTATGCTGGGAAGCTATGTATATAGCAATGAGTGATCACTTCACATCACTTCTTGACAACAACACACACTCTTGGGAGTGCTGACTGTCTCATAGACAGACTCAGCAGATGTATTATTTTGCTTCATATTTGATTTTTTTGTCCAGGGATAGAGCATTAACATTTTCACCTCAGGGACTACCCTTGCTGCTATCTCTTTGCCTCTTCAGCCAACAAGTTGAGTAATTATTTCACCCTAATCTCCCCAGTGGGGCAGTCCTCAAGAGATTCTTTAGTCAGACAGTGGCCAACCAAGCTTCTTTATGCATTTTGGCCCTCTGCCTGTTATGTCCTGGTTCAAACAGAAGGCAGTCTGATGTAAAGCCATGGTGACCATCATTGCCCCATACTGGCCCAAGTAGATTTTGCTCCTCCTTACTGAGGCCTTACAGCAGGGAATCCCCCTGGTGGTTGGATCCCATAGAGGATCTTCTTTCTCACTAGTCTGGGTCCCCTCACCCAGATCTTTTCAATCTAAATTTGACCACATGGTTTCTCCAGTTCTGATAATGGTCAGAGACCCTTTTCTGTCTTAAGAGGTGGTACAGATTTTTTCTGCCTTCCAGAAGGAATCTGACCATAGAGTATATGAGTCACTTAAGAGATTTTGCATCTTGTACAACTGCTCAAGGAATAGACCCCTTCACTGCATCTATTCTTCAGGTCCATCACTTCCTTTCGCAACTTCCCCCCCTTAGGTTTTAGTTAGTCAACTATCAAGGTCCAGTGAACCACAATGCCAGCTTCTAGCAAAGCTTCAGCCCCCACTCATTACTCTGATATAGATCTTGCAAGGGCTTTCTGAAAGCTACATCCCTTCTTCACCCTCTAATTGGAATGCCAGTCCCTCTGTGTGACCGCAGCTTTGTATTAGAACCACTAACAAAGTCCTTATTTAAAGCAGCATCTTCCACTTCCTTAAAATTCCTATTTTGGAAGAGATTTTTTGTGGGCATAACTTCATCCAGAATACTATCTAAGTTGCATGCATTGTCCTCATATCCACCTTATTTGATTTTTCACAAGTGCAGAATTTCATTATGCACTAATCTTCTTCCCAAGGTGGCATCCAAATCTAACTTGAATCAACCCACCCATCTGCAAGTCTTCTTTCCCAATCATTCCAACAAAGGCAAGTATTTGCTTCAGTCTTTAAATGTGCACAGACAATTATCTTAGATTCATAGGCAGGTACTAGGCTATTGGCCCTAGGGCCTATATAAGCCTAGCCAAAAGGTACCCTGGCTTTCGCCACCCAAGAAAATTATTTTCCTGTGCCACTGTCGAGCAGAGCCACAGATGTGATCCCCGGGGTGAATTTCCCTTCTTCCATCCAGTCATCGAGATTTTTCTTGAAGAGTGCTAATGAGGAGCTTCATTTGATATAGATAGGTAGTTTGTTCTAGAGTATGGGAAGTCTCTGGGACAGGAATCTATCCCTCCAGCATGTTCTGTTTATTGTGGTGACAAGATTTAGGTCTCTAGAGTGTGTAGCTCGTAGGGATTGGGATTTCTTTAAGTGGAGCATGTCCAAAAGCTCTGGGTTTGGCATAGCTTTGTGTGTTAGGCAGAGATTGCTTCTGAGTAGGCGATATACGATGGAGTAAAGCTGCAGTTTTTTGAGACAGTCTCCGTAGGGCATCTGTTTGAGGCCGGTAATACTCTTTGTGAGGTATTTCTGCAGCCTTTCCAGTTGTTGTAGATGTCTTGTGAGGTACATACCAAAAGGAGTGTTGTACTCTGTAATGGGTTCAATGAGTGACAAGTAGAGGGGAACAATTACCTCTTTTTTCCTGGATGAGAAACCTTTTGTGATGAGGTGTGCCACGTAGAAGGATTTCCTGACTACTGTGGCGATGTGATTATCAAAGGAGAGACTACTGTCTACCTGTGTCCCTAGGTCTCTTATCACACTTTTAGTGTTAAGTAGACTACCGCCTATGTGGTAGTTCATGGGTACAGAGTTTTTACCAAAACAGATGACCATGCACTTTTTGGCATTGAGCTTGAGGCCATGGCTTTGACACCAGGCACCTGTCTCAGCGCGGCCCTTTTGTAGGATGTCCACATCTTTTGGAGTTTTGATTATGGCTCCTAGTTTGCAGTCATCTGCGAACCGTTAATAAAGACCTTCTGTGTTAGCCTGTACTTCAGAGAAGTAGATACCAAACAAGAGAGGACCCAGGACTGAACCCTGTGGTACTCCACTTGTCACTGGTCTGAAGTTGAATTTGGAGTCTGCTACTTTCACAGTGTGGGTTCTGTCAGTGAGCCAGTTGGCAACCCATCTTGTGACATAGGGATTTATACCTAGTTTAGTGAGTTTATCTATAATTCCAGAGTGGGGGATGTTGTCGAAAGCCTTGGCGAGATCTAGATAGGCTGTGTGAACCACCTTACCCTCATCTAAGGCTTTGGTGACTGCTTCAAAGAAGTCTATCAGGTTTAGGAGACATGATCTGCCTTTTACAAACCCGAACTGGATGGGGTCCTGAGTTTGGATATTACCAATGTCATTGTTAGTTCCATAGCCTTGCAGACCAGGCTCATCAGGCTAATGGGGTGGTAGTTTCCAGGGTCTGTGGTGGCTCCCCCTTTGTGGAGTGGGATAACCGTCGCTGTGCGCCATTCAGTGGGCACATAGCCTGAGGTGAGGCTATGATTGAACATGGTACTTAGGTGGGGTGCCAGTTTGTTCTGTAGTTCATGTAGAACACAGCCTGGGATGTTGTCAGGTCCCATGGATGCTGTGTTCTTGGCTTTGGAGAGTGTGTTTTTTTTACCTGTGCAGCCGTGATTATAGGAACTTTGCATTCTTCCGGTATAGAGGTGGGCCCTTTAGGGGATGGGGGGGGGGGTAAAGTTAGCATTGAACCTATCTGCCAGGATGTTGGCAATATCAGTTGGTTTTGTATATTTAGTGCCATTGTGCTGTAACTCAGAGCAGATCTGAGTGTTGCCATTGAGATTTGTGACATAGCTATAGAATGCTTTGTGGTTGTCTTTAGAGTCAGTGGCGATTTTGTTTTCGTAACTAGCTTTGGGGGATTTTATGAGGGATCTCAGCTTCTTACTGAGGCTGACCCAGTGAGTTTCTCCAATCATGGGATTTTGCTATTTTTTTTGCAACAGTTTCTTTCTTCTGTTGTAGAGTTTGTTTATGGCAGGGGCCCACCAGATTGGCTTCCTTTTTTTGGAGGATAGCATCGTGGTTCTGTTAGGGATTGCACGATCCATGCACTTATGTAAGTGCTTATAAAGTGCATTTGTGTAGGATTCAGCAGTCATACCTCTATTGTCCGTCAGCATGGGTGTCGTGAAGTTTGCCACTTTTGTCTTCAGAAGCGTGAAGTTGGTTTTGGAGAAATTTTTTATGGTGGTTTCCCTAATTGGGGGGGGGGGGTTGAGGAGGGATGTGAATGTCTAGGGTGATTAGCTTGTGGTCAGATCTGACCAACGAGGAATTGACCTCTGGTGTGGAGCAACGGTTGCCCATGTTGGTAATAACCAGGTCTAGGATATTGCTGCCCCTGGTGGGGGTGTGGATAAGTTGATCCAAAGGCATTAAAATTTATGAATTCCAGAAAACGTTGAGCACAAGAGTTGGTACATGAGTAGTTTTCCCAATTAATGGTGGGGTAGTTGAAATTGCCTATTATTAGGGTGTTAGGTTGTACCCTAATATTTTCCAATGTATCAAGAAATGAGGAGTGGGAATCCTGGGGCATGGTGGGGGATCTGTAGCAAGCTACTATTTGGATTGTGGTCTTACCCTGAGTTAATTGCACTTGGATAATCTCGGATGCATTTTGGTGAGCAACTAGCCTGGAGGTGTGGATATCCTTAATGAATATGGACACACCTCCGCCTTTAGTGTTTCAGTCCAGGTTAGGTGGCCAAAAGGTGTGGTATGAATTATAGCCTGGTAATGGAGGGGTATTCTCTGGAGCCTTGAACCAGGTCTCTGTCACTGCACAGATGTCGATGTTCTCCATTTTAAGGAGTGCCTCGAGTGAGTGTATTTTGAGGTTTAGACTACTAGCATTGAGTAGCAATACCCTCAGATTCTTTTTGCTTGTACCTGTCATGGTGGTGAATTTGTCATTTGTACCTTGCCTAAAAAAGGCACTATGGGGTGGCTGGAGCCTTAGCCAGTATCCATAATCCCAGGGGAGACAGGTGCAGGCCAACTCTGGCAAAGCATCGTGGTTTGTCGATCATGTCATCCCAGGCAGACAGATACTGGATCCCCTTAGAATGACACTAGAAGCTTAGCCAATTGTTGAAGTCAATCATTTTGTCCTTGTACTGTGGTATCATTCTGGGTGATGGCAGGATGCAACTCAGGGCTAGGGTCATACCTGCCTGGGCTCCAAGATCAGACAGCTCCTCCATGTCCCTTTTCATGTAGTCCAGGGAGGTACGTCTCGGGTCATTCACACCAACATGGACAATGACAGAGTCATATTTGTACTTGTTGTGGAGTGACCTGAGTGCAGGCGTTATGTGGCGGATCCTGGCTCTCGACAGGCAGCTGACAGTAACTTTGCCCTTGTTTAGCCTGGTGAGTGGAACATCAGTGTGCCTGACTATAGAGTCACCTATGACTGGATTATGACTCTACCTTCACAGAACTAAGGACATTAGATAACAACCTCGACTGTTTCTTTATCTGCAAGTAAGCTTGGGTCCAAGATTTCCAAAATCACTTCTTCCAGATGGATCTCTGATTATATAACATTAGTTTATTCTTCCAGAAGCCGTCCATTGCCTCTCAGTACAAAAGCACATAATTTGCGATCAGTGGCCACGTCCTCTGCCTTCATCAGGAATTCTTCTATGGAAAAAACTTGGGTGGCTTCTACCTGAGCTGTCTTACATGCCTTTTCTAAACATTATACACTTGACATGATTTCAAGATCAAAAGCTTCCTTTGGTGCTAATATCCTCAGCAGTTTCCTTTCATGACTATTTCTGAATGCTAAGTAGCTGGGGATTCTGACCCGCAAGTTGAATCAGACAGATGGAGTAAATAGGATATGGTAGTTATGTTCTTAGCATAATGTCTGATCATTTCATTCCTGTCCATCCGATAAGACACCCCCCCAACCTCCTTCCTGTTTCTTGTTCTATACTATTGGACAGCAAACTTACTCTGAGGGAGCTTCCTGTGCTGGTGCATTGTGGATAGGAAAAATGTAAAGGAGCTTGAGGCAGAAGAACTAGTTTTGGTGGCTTGGTGACCCACAAGTTGTATTGGACAGATAAGGATGAAAAGATCCAGCATTATGGTAAGTGCATAACTAGGGTCTACTTCACCCTGTCAAAGCCGACAATATCAAAGCTGATATTGTCAGCACCAAAATGTCGAAAGCGAAAGTCATTGCGCGTGTAAACGGAAATCTCCATAAGGGGATATTTTCGTTAACTGCAGTGTAGTGCAATCTCAGAGTTGGTATATTTAAATAGTGGGGGGTGCTTGCCCCCCTGCATAGAGCAATTTGTGTTGTGTTTGGGTGTTTTATTTTTGTGTGTGTGTTCGATGTTCGGGGGTTTCGACATTTTCGTGTCAATTATTAGGCTATCGACAGTTTGAGTTTTCGACAGCGTAGTATAAATGCCATAACTACCATAGTAGTAGTCTTTCACTTTGACATTTAAGTAGTGTTCACAGGGTGTTTCACCTTCATGTCTTACTTAAGTGAAGAAGCAAAAAGTCTGTTGGAGTGACTTTTGTGTTTTTTACATCTTTCAGCATCTCCACAGATTTTCTAGCTAGCACCAGTCATGAGGCTGTAAAGCTGATAACTCGTGCTACATTCTCCAGTACCTTTGCAGACTCTTTTGACATCAAACTGGTATCTGTTTCAATGGTACTAGTCATGTCTCAAGTACTGATTATGTTGATGTCAGCCCTGCTGACATAATACTGTCTAGCATCAGTGTTACTGGCATCAAGCTTATGGTCCACCTGTCAATGCCAGCAGTTGTGACTTTGATTCCATCTATGTCAAAGATCATGCACATTCATTCTGCCCCATTCTAGGGGTGTTGAAGCCTGCCAGACAGCAGGATACATGTTTTGCAAAACATTTATTGTATTCCTCTGACTTTTATCCATTAACTCAGTGAACTAGAAAGGTTTATGGTGAAACCAAACAGTGATTTCTTTGCAGAATCTCCCACTGAAGACCTGAATGAGGAAGAAAGGCAAACTCTCCACCCTTCCCTTAGATGATCGCAAGGTGATAACTACTTACAATTGATGCAACAGTGAGGGAGCTGACCATCTGACAGCATGCTGTCTCCTGAACATAGACCTCAGAAAGCCTGGGGATTTACTCTGCAGTCTTCCTAGGTGGTTGCTGTTTTGACTGATGTTTTCAGATATAACTCCATTATGACACTGGAGTACTCCATTATAGTGTCTTCAGTTCCTAAGAAGGCCAACTACATATTTTTACTCCCTCAGGGGAGTGTTATGTTCTGAAAGAGACCACTAAACCAGGTGAACATTTTCCACGGTGATCATGCAGAAAACGTCAGCTCCACTGAGCCTAGCTGTTCAGCTTCTGGACTGAGTCAGATGTAGTGAACATGTTGGGGAAGCATGTGTTCATGTCCCGTATGCTACCTTTCCAGGTGTTGGATTATTTAATGCACAGGGTGTGCTTCTAGTGAGACATAGCTGATGAAATGCAAAAAGCATAGGGATGGACGTATGGATTATTGAAGAAAAAATGCTGACCAAGACTACAACCTCCTCCATCTTGAGCATTGTCTTGTGAATATTATACACCATAGCTGAAGTGGCTGCACGAGTTGGTGGGCCAAGCATTGCCATATGGTCACATGTCTTGGCAGCATTTAGATACGTTCATATTATCATGACCATATTAATATAGGTGTTACTGAGCCAACTTGTATGCAAAAAAAAAAACAAAAAAAAAACAGAATTTATGGCTATAGCCTTTTTTCACCTTCATTAATTGTATATCCTAAAAAGACTTGAAACTGTCTCAAAATCTTCCACAACACTGAGATGTCCTTTTCTGGATTTCTCAAGTACAAAATAATGTTGTCTGCAAATAAAGCCAACTTTTCTTGATTACCATACCAATTATATCCTTGCATTTGTGAGTCCCATATTTTCTTCACCAATGGCTCTAAATGTAAAGCAAATAAAAAGGGGAAAGAGGACACCGCTGGCTGGTTCCTCTGTTCAAGCACAACTGATTAACGAGGAGCCCTCCCATTGTAATTCTTGCCTCCAATCCTTTATATGTCCTCCTAATTAACCTTATTGCATTAGGAAAAGCTTCCATTATCCTACTCATAAAATCACAGCTTACTCTGTCAAATTCTTTCTCTGCATCAAGACCCATCAATGGCAGACATATATTTTACATTCTGCTTCCCTCTGGATTATCATTGTTCTATCAGTGTTGTCAATTGTTGGCCTCCTCGCCACAAAGCTGCATTGATCCATATCTATCAATTTTGTGAACACTTTTGCCATTCTTTTAACTAGTATAGCCATAAAGACTTTATAATCATGGTTTAAAGTTGAAATGGGTCTATATGAAGCTGAGTCTGTTGAGTGTTTACTGTCTTTAGTTAATACAGGCACCACAGCTTTCTTCCAGTGTGTTGGTGCTTCCCTCCTTTTAAAATACTGTTAAAAAAAATCTTCCAGGTCTTTATCACTTTCTTCACTCCTAACTTCCAGACTTCCACGGGAATGCCATCTGCTCCTGGAGACTTTACTGAGAATTGATTATATTTCACCATTTTTATCTCATGCCTGCCTGTCTTAACTGTTAGTTGTTGAGCCTCATTCATCTCTAACCTTGTCATAATTAAGTCTTCCACAAACATTTCCAATTTGCTCTTTCTTGATTTCCACATTTCTTTGCTTTATACAAATGTTAATAAAATTTTTGAAATATCTCTAACCTCTACATGATCTCTGGTTATTTTTCTTGTTATAGGCTCCCTGAGTTTGGTGACCACCCTTTCTACTTTCTGTTGCCTATGTCACTGTGCTAAAAAAATTTATAGTTTAGAGCTCTTATCAAAAATAGTTGCTTTACAGCAGTCTTTCTAAAGTCATGCATATTATCCAGGTACTCCCTTATTTTCTCTATAGCACTCTGTATTTGTGCCACTTCTTTTTCTGTGACTTTCCCTTTATTCTGGAATAGTTTAGCCTTTGTCAGCCTCACTAAGTATTTAGCATTACTTGTTTAACTGTATCTCTTTCCCTTTTATTTCTACACTCTTTCTAAAGTACATTTTATCCCACTCATTTGGCTATAAGTTCTAAAAATATTTCTGTCTTCACAAATAATTCTCAAATAATTTTCACAAACCATTCCCTAAATTCCTGTCTTTTTAACAGGTAGGTGTGAGTGTGATTGTGTCTCATTTTTACTTCATTAATCTGCATTTTATCTTGGTTCTTATTGGTGAATGATCTGAAATAGTTATTTGGATGTATGTCGAAGCTTTCATATTAAATGCACATGTTCCTGTGTGAAATATTATATCCAGTGTTGTCTATTTTTGTCTGATTCAGCATATGGGGATGTCATATCCAATTGGATCTGACCTCAGCACCAAATTAGAAGCTTTCACAGTTCCAGGGCTCTAACTTCTCCCCTACTATAATTCCTTTGCTGCATCCAAGATCTCGTTTGCTGCCTGAGGTTTCCAGATATGATTTTGAGGGCTCATATCCTTTACTTTAGAGTTTTTCATAAACAGTTGAATTATTACTGACATGTAGTTATCTTCCTAGCTATATAGCTTAACATCTTACTTTTATACCAGGAGACTTGTCTCCCTCTATCTTTAGAGTTAGTCTTATAACATTACTGTAGCGTTGTGTTGTAGATTTCTTGTTAGATTAACATTTAACATTTTCTCTTTTTGAATAGTGTAAGGTGTAACGTTCTATTATTACAGTTTGTAGAGTGTAAAAAGTTTATACTACTATTATTTTGCTAGTTCATAATTATATAGTTAGATTTTGGCTAGTGTTCTATACCCTCAAAGTGTCTTTA
Organism: Protopterus annectens; assembly: GCF_019279795.1. Lineage (NCBI taxonomy): Eukaryota > Metazoa > Chordata > Ceratodontiformes > Protopteridae > Protopterus > Protopterus annectens. The sequence goes on from NC_056737.1 coordinate 797,891,674, forward strand.
TGGCTGAATTGCAAGCCTTAAAAAAGTGTTCAGTGTGTGAGCACAAATTGCCCCCTCGGGATCCTCACACTGTGTGTGTATTGCCTGGATGCCACCCACTTGCACTTCATGTGTATCCTTTAGTGCCCGAGCTTTGCAAGCTCTTTGAGACAGATTGGTGGTGAAGGGGCTTCTCCTTCTACAGACAGGGATTATCTGTTTTGGGCCCTCTTCCCCTGCTAAGAAGCAAGACAGGGCTCAATCTTCAGACAAGGCTTCTGATAAGGAGAAGGGTAGGGAAAGAGAAAAGAGTAAATCCAAAGAAAAGGGTAAAGGTAACTCAAAATCTGTTGAAAAAAGGGCTTCAGATCTGTCAGTTCAAGTCAGACCCACACCTAAGTCAACTAAGAGACAGGAACAGACAGCCTCCTGGTGCCGACCATCCTCACCTTGGCCCTGGTTTTCACTGGAACCGGTGAGCCTCAGACTGCATTCTCCAATCTTACAAGAAAAAATGTATTCAAGACCTTTCTCAGTGGCTTTGTCTGCCCGAGATATTGGAGCTTGACAGAGTATGACATCAACAGAATGATGACGTTTTTAGGGATGCAGATCCAACTTGGGTTTGTCACTACCGTTCCCAGAGAATGTATCGACCTTTGGTCATCCTGCACCCCCCACTCATTTCACCTGTTACGGTCCATCCTCTGACTCCGACAGTTCTGGATCTGACCCATTCTGGAGTGCCTCTTTCAATACCGGCAGTTCCTTCAACCTCAACAGTCTCCCTATTCCTCTTGAGACAGTTGCAGTTGGATCTGGAAGGGACTTGGTCCCAATCTCTGCGGGGGGGGATTGACACTGAGATTTTCAGAGCCTTCTCTTCCCTTAGGAGCCTTGGCACTAGACAACTCCAGTCTGAGGTCTTCCATGGGGCTGGAGATATCAGCAGTCGAGGTTTCTCTTGCTTCCTCGGATCCAAAGGGATCCTTGTCTCTAGTGACAGATTTGGCCTTCGAGGTAGTTGAAAGGGCTTTGGGCATACACAAACAGAAGGCACTTTCTCAGAGCTCGGTTCCATCCAAACCCCAACTGGATCCTGTGATCCCACTTTTCACTCATCCTGCTAGACAGGGACACTCAGCAGCACAGGCTTCTGGAACAACTTGCTACGTCAGCTTCCAGTCCAATACTGAACCTTCTGTATCCCCAAAGGAATCTGTTCACAAGAAACAGACATGCAAGTGAAAACACAGACTCCTCCCCAGAATCAGTCACAAATTATACAGTTTTGGATGAAGGTGAAGATTCCCCTAGGTCTCCCTCAGAGGATGTCACCTTTGGTGAAATATTAAAACTTATGAAACACAGAGGGCGTTGGTCCACTGAAGATACTCCTGATGACTCTGTATTTTTAGAAGCCTTTGGTTCCAACCCAATTTCATCTTGAGTGGTACCACCTGTTGATCCATTGGTCGATCTTATGGTGCAACAAGCTTGGAAGGAAAGGACCCTGATGTGGTGGAGCTCATTCTAAAAAAGCCAGACAGAATCTTAGAAGTTCTCAAGGACAGAAAGCATTAGAGTAAAGGTCCACCAGTAGATGCCATGGTTATAGCAGCAGCCGCAAAGAAAGAATTATCTGAGTAGAGTTCCTCTGTCCATCACCCTAACAGGAGTTTAGGGCATTGGATAAATTTGGAAACCGGACGTATTCATCAGCAACCTTTGCACTTGGGTCACTGAACTATCTTGCTCATGTCATCAGGTTTCAAAGGGACTTAAGCAAGATTTCCAAGTCTGTGTCTGGAGTTATGCTAATGGGCATCCAAAAGACTGTGGACTCCCAGCTCTCAATTCCATAGTAGACTTTGAATGTAGCTGTGTCTCATTTGTAATGCAGTTGATGGCTCAGCCAGAGCGGTGGGCACAGGTCTTACAGTTAGATGACACACCTGGATGTGTCTTTGTGATTCTGTAGAAGGCTTTAAGACATGCTTAATCAGTTCACTTACGATGGTTTCACACTTTTTGTGCCCACTGTTAAAGATACCCTGACCAGGAATGAACAGGATGATAAAATTCTCTCTGCAGTAGGTATCTGCTTGTCTACTCCTCAAAGGTCCTACTTCAGGAACCAGAGAGCAGGAAAAAAGATGTAGTTTCACAAGTCACAGAGCTGTTACCAGTATCAACCCTGGAGACAGACCTCCACATGGTATAGAAGATGAAAGTAATGCTAACAGACCACCAAAGAGGCAGATGCGGACCGCATAATCAGAGCTTCCTCTGTCTCTTTTCCAAGAAACCCTGTCAGCTTCCTTGAAGGTGTGCCTGACTGCTGCACTCTTGAGGCAGTCAGGAAATGCTTTTCTCTGTACCCCAAACCTGACTAGAAATAACTCGAGATAAATGGCTGCAAAATATAATTACTAAAGGCTACATCATTCCCTCTTCTTGTCCTCCAGTAAAGAAGAAAGTGATTCCCAATGTTCCATGCAGTCGGTGGGAAACAGCAGCACTAGAGATTTTGAAAGTGCTAGAAGAGAGTCATCCAACTGGTCCCCAAAGACCAGTTAAGGTCTGGAGTTTACTCAAGATTCTTTTTAGTTCCAAAGAAAATGGGGTATTTAAGACCAATTTTGGATTGCAGTCACTTTGTGAAACAGACATTTTGAATGGTCACAATTCAGTCTGTTTTGTCTCTTCTAAGGAAAGGTGATTGAATGTTTCATTAGACACCCAGGATGCTTACTACCATGTGAAGATGGAGAAGAAGTCCAGGAGATTTTCTCCATTTTTGGCTGGGAGTCAATCACTTTCAGTTCAGAGCCCTGTCGTTTGGTCTCGCCATAGCCCCCAGTGTGTTCATCAAGATAATGGCAGTTGTGGCGGCGCACTGCGCACAGTCGGGATCCATGTTTTCCCCTATTTAGACAGTTGGTTCTTAACTGCTTTTTCCAGATACTTTCTGTATGTCACCTGGACCTAGGCATGTCAGTGAATTTTCACAAGTGTCAATTACTTCCAACACAATGGATAGAGTTTATCAGATGCCACATCAATACTCTCCAATTAGTCAGCCTCCCACAACACAGAGTTTGTTCTCTACATCAAACAGCCTTACAAGTGTTGCATCATCCCCACCCTCCAGCACGATTGATTTTATGACTATTGGGTCTCATGGCTTCTTCCATACTAATGGTTTCTATGGATTGTTATCGCATGCAGTTTCTTCAGTGAACACATGCAGTTCATTGGTCCCAGAAGATTCATCGCCTGCATGCCAGGATTAGTCTTACAAGAATTTGCAAACAGCACGTTGCATGATGGATTTCCTCACCAACAAAAATACACGGGTGACCTTTTCTTCCAGAGACACCAACAGCAATTTTGACCACAGACACCTCCCTTCGGGGGGGGGGGGGGCATTTCCAAGGGAGAATGATCCGAGCTACATGGTCAAACTTACAGGCTAGTCTTCACATCACTGTCTTGGAAATGAGAGCAGTCCTCCTGGAGTTACAGGTTTTCCAGAATGCTCTCCACAAGAGTGTGGTCTCCATACAGTCAGACAATATGGCTGCTGTATGGTACATCAACAAAGAAAAAGGAGTTCTTATCCCCTGTGTCAAGAAGCCATGATGATTTGGCAATGGGTGATGTCTTCAGACTGTTTTTTAATATTGATGCACAATGTGCAGTGTTCCACTGTTTTAGTAGGCAAGATGAGCAGGATTATGCTAACTTCTCAGGAGTGGTCCCTCAGTGCAACAGTGGCAATGCTAATTTTCAGCTGCTGTGGCCAACCTTGCTGCAACCTATTTGCCTCCTACTTGAACAACAAGTGAAGCAGTTACTTTGCTCTGATCCCATCCTTAGAGTCAGTCATCAAGGAATGCTGTAGTCCACTCTTGCCCCCCCCCCCCAGTCTCCTGTATACCTTTCTCTCATTACCCCTCATGAACAAATTAATTCAAAAGGCCAGGCAGTACAAAGCCAGGGTAGTCATCTTTGCCCCGGCAAACATAGCTCCCCTTTCTGTGATCTCTACTAATACATCCACCATGGATGTTGGATCAATATCCAGATCTTCTTTCTCGCCCATCTCGACTGCCTCCACCAGATCAGACTTACATGAAACTACCTACTTGTTTCCTCCAATTTTGATTCTAGCCAGCCCAGAAATCTACAACAAAGAAGGTCTACAATAGCAAATGGAAAAAGTTTTCCTTTTGAGCTATAGCCAAGGTTTTGAAACCTTTATCTGCTCCCATTCCAGCGGTCTTGGAATTTCTAGCTGAACTCTTTCAAGAAGGATCTAGCTATTTTACTATCCAAGTTCAAATCACAGTTATTTCCAAATTTCATTTTGGAAAAATGCTGATTCTTTAGTGCTGTTAAAAATCTCAAAATCCTTTTTTTAAAAGAATCTTTCTACTGCTATCCTCCCATTAGAGATCCATTACCTCCATGGGGTGTTATGATTATGCTCCAGGCCTTTACTCAACCACCCTTTGAATCTACGGCTACCAGAGATATCACATTTTTGAGTTGGAAAACAATTTTCTTAGTAGCTGTCACCTCTACAAGGTGAATTTCAGAATAACTGGTACTCTCATGTAAATTTCCATAATTTGTTTTCCATAAGTATCGGGTCTCACTCTGAACTAATTCATCCTTCATCCCAAAGGGTGGCATCCATAACTTAACTTAAACCAATCCATAGAGTTACTTGTGTATTTCCCTAAGATTTTAAACAAAGGGGAATGCATTCTACACATGCTAGATGTGCATCAGCAACTTAGATTCTATCTGAACCAGTTTAAGAAGGATAGAAAATCTGATCAACAGTTTGTTGCCTACTCTAATTCTATTCTTGAAAAAGCTTTTACCAAAGTCAGTCTGTCCAGATAGTTATCAAATTGCATCTCACTTATATATGCCTGTATGCATCTCTGGGTTTAATCCAAACCTAAGGTCCACTCAAGCAAAGCAGTGGCTGCCTCAACAGCCTTTTCTAAGAGACTACCTATTGATGACAGCTGTGCAGCAGCGACCTGGTCCACTGTGCATATATTTGTATCTCATTATAAGCTGTACAGTCCAGTTCGCTCTTTTCCTGTGGTTTCACCATCTTCAGGAATATCATTCCTTGATGCCACCCAGTAAGAAAGCTTGGGAATCTGTCCCGTATGTTGAATTGGATGAACATAGACAAAATTGGATATGTTATGTATTTACCATAGATCCATGTCATCTGATTTTGTTACGGTTCAGCCCTCCTTTCCCCCTGTCCTCCTTTACAAATTATTTGTATGGATAGGTTTGAGATGATTGATTGACCTCCACTCTGCACTCTGTCTGTGACAAATATTGTTTGTGACCAATACTATCACATCATATTAATCATCTTACCCAGTTAATTTCCATTTTCTACATTTAGAGATTACTCTTTCCTTTATTAGATTTACACATCTTTCTATAAAGTAAACACGATCTGAGGTATTGGAGTGCAGTACACAGAATTATGGGTAGTTGAGGAGTCATAGCCCTGGAACTGTGAAATCTTCAAATTTGGTTCCAAGGTTGGATCCGGTGTTCCTGTATGTTGAACTGGATGAAAATCAGAAAACATAGATCTGTCATTATAGTAGGTGCATAACTTTTGTTTCTGTCTAGTCGAGCACAGTTATTGTACCTTGGGAATAATATGTAAATTCTGTCAGAGTTCCTACTACTAAAGTTGCATCTTCCATATAAAATGTTCTTCTAAATTTTTTCAGACATTTTTATTTTTCATTGTTTATCCTTTGTTGATTGAGTTATTCCCACTAGGCTAGTAGTCTCTTTTCTGTGGAGACCTGAGGTGGTATATACAACATCTACCCTCTTTTGTTATATTGCCCCTTCTAGGTCCTCCTGATACATCCTCACTATTGCAAATCAAGTTGTAGCCCCCACCTGTAAGAAATATTCCTTGCTTAAAGCTGATTATTTCTCCAAAAATTTTCTTAAGCTCCATAATAGCAGGTTTTGGTGGAATATAAATAGATGCCAGTATAATTCTTCTCCCTTGCCAAAATCCATTTACTACCACAAATCTGCCATTCTTGTCTTTTTACCCTCTTCTATCACTCTTCGAGCCCCTCTATCAGTCCGTATAATTACTCTCATTTTTCTATTTCCTTATATTCTGCTGAATTGCCATCCAGAAATCTTTTCTTTATCAAAGCTCATTTCTTTCCATGTGTGTCTCCTGCAGCATTGCTGTTTGCATTCTGCATTTCTTAATATAATTTAATACTCTTTCCTTTTTGTCTATACCTGTAAGGCCATTTATGTTCCAGGATAATGTGGATAGAGTACCCATTAAGATAAAAAGCTATTGTTCCCACCTCTTATACACAACACATTTTTTGAATGTGTGTTTCCAATATTTGTGTTACATTCAGACTTTAATGTTTTGCAGGCCCATCTTTTATACATTTGTTTCTGCTCATCCCCATTTGAACCTATGTCACATTTTCAAGACATTTTGTTTAAATGGAAACCCTCAAACAAAATACTAAATTTTTAGGACACCTCCATCCTCTATTAACTTAGAACAAACTCATAAATACAAGGTTATGTCTTACCAAAACTTGGCTTTTGTGTTGTCTATCTTCATTCCTCCTCACGATAGGGTCTCTGATCCGACCTTAGGCTCCAGCTCGGCCACACTCTTCAGACTGGATCCAACTCTCGAGCTCCTCCCTCTTACCCATAATGCACTATATCCACCCAAGCACCTCAGATAGAGTTTGCTGATTCCATACATCCAAAACCCATACAGCAAAAGAACGGCAGATAAGGCTTAGACATGGGACATATGAGTCCCGTCATACTCCAGGATCCTCTAGAACAAATAGGCAGGAGGGTGATTGGGTGGGAAAGTGAGGAGGAATAAAGATAGACAACACAGATGCCAAGTTATGGTAAGACCTAACCTTTTAATCTGATGTCTTCTTCATTCCCCCTCACGATAGGGTTAGAGTCCCAAGATATGTAGATCCTGGGTGGCCCTTTTGGAAGGATATACCAGAGCACCATTGAGCCAAAGGAGTCCATGCTCCTGGAAATGATATCCAAATTGTAGTACGATACAAAGGTGTGACTGTTAGACTATGTCACTGCTGTGCAAATATCATCAGCGGAGGTTCTAGAATAGAAAGCGGAAGAAGTAGCTATAACTCTGGTGGAATGTGCTATAGGAGGTCTAGGTAATTCCAGTCCCTTGATTGAGTAAATGTATGAAATGTAGCCCTATATCCATTTTGCTAAAGTAATTTAGGATACTGCTTGGCCTAACCTTTTAGGCGAAAAGGCTATGAAGAGTTGGTCAGACTTCCTGTGTTTGGTTCTGTGCAAGTAAAAATGGAGTTGTCTGTGAACATCTAGGAGGTGAAGAACATACTCCCCTTTTGTTAGAAAAATTTGGAAAGAACACTGGTAAATGGATAAACTGGCTGATATTGTTTTCAATGGCTACTTTGGACATAAAAGAAGGATTGGTATGTAAAGAGACTCTGTCCTTATGAAAAATTATTTAAGGAGGTTTGGAAGGCTTGTAGTTCAGAAATTCTGTTAGTGGAAGTTATAACCACCAAAAAGATGGTCTTCCATGACAAAAACTTCATGTCGCAACTTGCAGCTGGTTCGAAGGGTCCCTGTGTCAAAGCCTGCAAGACTATAGTGAGATCCCAAGGAGGGGAGGGTTCTTTGATGGGAGGCTTCAACAAGAAAACAGCTTTCTTAAGGATTTGCATAACCTAACAATGAGCAGGGAATGAGATAGACTTGCAGTATGAAAATTAGAAATAGTAGGTAATTGTAGCTTGATGGTAGAGAAGCTAGCACCCTCCTCAAATACACTACTAAGAAATAGCAGAACATCCGAAACTGGTACTGAGAAAGGGTCAGTATTTGTATTTGTAACCAAAGTAACAAACCATTTGATGATGTTGCTTCACTTCAACCTGTGGGTTTTGGATCCGAGCATCAGATCTGACTTGGCCATATACTAAAGCTGTAGGCTCCTACCCATGATGCCCTCTCCGACAAATCCCTCACATCTCTTTTGCCATGTTTCTATAAGCATGGGGTTCTCTTCACTCTGAGCTCCTCAGGGGATTTCATTTATCTGCGAGTGTTTTCTCTAATATTTTTTCTCAGTTTTTGGTCTCTATTGGTTCTTGCTGTTCCTTGCCGTTATTTGTCAGGGAAAATAATATTTTTTTAGTGGTTTCCGTTCTCTCTTCCCTACCCCTTCCTTTTTGTTTGAAATAGTTCAAGTTGTTAACGGTTTAAATTTTAGATGGTTATAGAAACTTTTCTGTGTAAAAGAAAAAAAAAAGAAAAGTGTGTTTTGCAGTGATCTTTTGTTAGTAGTTAGTGGTGTTTTTTTTGTAGTTGTACTTTCCTGTTGTGGTACTACTGTCTTATGTTTTGTTGCGAGACCGTGGCTGACCCTAAACCTGTGGATTTTAAAAAATGTAGCACTTGTGGGCACAAGATCCCACTGTCTGATGCACATGCCAAGTGTGTAGTTTGTGTAGGGGTGGCTCATCTTGACTCTGCTTGCTCCATATTTGCCGGTTTTAACCAGCAGGCACTTGTTGACCACTGGAACAAGCTTATTTTGAAGGGTCTTTTTCCAGGCTCTTCTTCTTCTTCGTCAGTCATCCTTTCCACTTCAGGGGCTCAACCCCCCTCTAAGAAGCATAAGGATAGGAAGAGGTCCCCCAGCAGAGCTCACCTCTTCTTGGATCCTCCCGCCAAAGTCCCGAGGTCTTCGGAGCCAATAGCTTCAGCTCTGATTAGTCATTCAAGGCTCCCCTCCTCCTCTGAGCCGTAGCTTCTCCCCCTAATGCATGTCATTCACACTTAAGTCTCCTCTCTTGCAACATTCTAGGCCCTCTTCCAGACCTGCTGTTAGGCTCTCCTGCAGCCTCTCCAAAGCCGAGGTAGACAGCATGATGGTAAAATTCCTCAATGCACAAATCCAGGAGGGGATCTTGTCTGCTCCATCCCCTCCTGGATCTGCAAGCAACATCCCTGCCTTCACTCCTATTGCTCCCTCTCCGATCCGACCCCAAATTTCAGAGTTATCAGGTCGGAGCCTCGCTGTAGCCGAGATGTTGGAGCCATTTGGTATGGTTACCTGTACTCTGGTCTCCCTGTCTTGCCCAGCTCTGGCAGTCTTGGAGTCTAGTGATTCTCAGAGCCATAGCTTTAGCGCCAGGTCTGAGGTGCTTGTCATCTGCTAAGAAATTCTCTGAGCTGTCTCTTCCTCTTGGGGCTTCAGTGTTTGACAAATCAGCTGCGACTCCCCACTTGGATATAGGGGTGGCTGTGGCATCCAGAGCTTTGCTGTCGGCATCATTGGCTTTGTTGGGGATGCCTGGGGTGTCCTGATCTTTCTCTGCTTTTGAGATGGTGGAGAGGGTCCTTTCTGCACCCAGAAGAACCTTGGCTCTCCCTGCTTTGGACTGCGTCCTTCCTTCACTGTTTCTGTGCCTGCGACATCTACTCTGTCCCCTCTGGGACAACCTGCCCAGAAGGGCTTCCATGTGGAACCCTTTGAGTATTGTACCTCCCCAGTTCGTAGGAAACATACGTGTAAAAGGAGACACCTGGATTCCCCTTTGGAATCCCTCACTGAGAGCACAGATCTCATTGAAGGAGAGGGGGCCCCCGACATCTCCACCCAAAGATGTCTGCTTTGGAGACATCATGGAAATTCTTCACTAGAAGGGTGGTTAGTCTTCCAAAAGCCCTAATCCAGAGAAATCTTTGTTTCTGGAAGCCTTTGGGTCAGGTCCATCTGCTTCTTGGGTTTCCCCTTGTGGATTCCCTTATCGGCCTTGTGTCCTGCAGGGCATGGAAGGAACTAGACATAGTGGAACCAATCCCTAAGTGGCCTGATAAGATCCTTAGTGCCCATTCTGATTGGCCACATTGAAATAAAGCGATCCCAGTCGATGCAGTGGTGGTTGCAACTGCCACCATGAAGGCGCTAGCCCAACAGAGCTCCACTGTCCAGCCCCCTAACAGGGAGTCTAGGGCTTTGGACAGGTTCGGAAAGTGGATTTCCACTTCAGCGACCTTTGCTTCAGGGGTAGCTGGATCAGGCACTGCTGTCAGCCTGGATGTGGCTGTGTAATTTCTCGGAATTCTATAAGCCGGATTTTGTCAATGCTTCCTTTGACCATTTTTGGTCTGATGGTTAAAGATACACTCTCACAAAGTGAAAAGGATGGAAAGACCTTGTCTGCCATCAAGATATGCTTCTCTACCCCACAATGGTCCTTTTCTAGGAACCAGCATGGAGGTAAGAAGTTTCAGTTCCATAAGTCGCGGGGTCCATTCCAGGATTCACCAGGGGACCTTTCTCCTAGAGGCAGAGGGGGAAACGGTTATAATAACAGATGCCAACATTGTGGCAGAGGGGGTCCTTTGAATCAGGGTCTCAAGATTCTTTCTCGGACAGGCCCAGTCAGTGATTCTGAAGGACTGCCCGACTGCTGTACTCTGGAGACAGTCAGGGGACATTTGCCTCTGCACCCAACAACCTGGGAAGCCATCACAAAAGATCATTGGGTGTTAAAGATCATATCCAGAGGCTGTTCTATACCCTTTTTCCAAACACCTCCCCCAAGGAAGATCCTCCCCGATGTCCCACCCAAAACTGGAGGTTGCAATGTCAGATGTTATGAATCTGCTCTCAAAGAGAGTAATTCAAAGTGTCCCCCCAGACCAGATTGGATCCGCCTTTTACTTAAGATTCTTTTTAGTGCCCAAAAAGATGGGGGACCTCAGACCTATTCTGCATTTCACACTCCTCAAAAAGTCTATTGCCACCTCAAAGTTCCGAATGGTCACCGCTGCAGTCCATTCTGCCCTTTCTGCAGAAAGACTTTTGGATGTGCTGCATAGATCTTCAGGATGAACAGGTGCACAAGAAGGCTCCCCCACTTCAGGCTGGGAGCCATTCACTGTCAATTCCGAGCACTGCCCTTTGGTCTCACCACAGCCCCCAGGGTGTTCACCAAATGCATGGCAGTGGTAGCAGCTCACTTGAGACTGCAAAGATTCCAGGTCTTTCCTTACTTGGAAGATTTGCTCCTAACTGCTCCCACCAGGCATCGACTTCTTCAAGCCAGAGAATACCTGCTACATCTAACCTCGACGTTAGGCATATCTGTCATTCTAAGCAAATCCCATCTGATTCTTGACCAGGTTATAGATTTTCTTGGCGCTCACTTGGACTCCCCCAGTACCTAACTCTTCTTACTCCTGACAGAATCTGCAGTCTGAGGTCTCATGTCAGACAAATTATGGACACTCCTTCACCCCAAGCCAGTCTTGTTCTTCAGACTTTGGGCCCATGATGCAGACAGTCACCCTAGTACCCTTAGCCCGCCTGCACATGAGTGTTTCAGTGGAACCTAGCCATACAATGGTCACTTCTCCATTACTGTCTGAACCACTGTGTCAGAATCTCATGGGGATGCAAACAGATTTACATCTGGTGAATGCAATCAGACTACCTGCTCCAGGGCTGGACTTTCGTTCTTCCTACCCCCTCGGCCACTGTGATCACAGACACTTCCCAGCTCAGCTGGGGAGGCACTATCTGGGACAGACAGTTTAATGCACGTGGTCCCCCCTAGAGACCAATTTGCATATAAATGTTCTGGAGATGTGAGCAGTGCTTCTCGCATTGCAAGCCCTCCATTCCTGTCTCCCCACTGGAACTATTGTGATTCAGAGAGACAACATGCTAGTAGTCTAGTACATTAACAAGCAGGGGAAACCAGGTTTTATCCCTTGTGTTGAGAGGCCATAAGGTTGTGGCAGTGGGCGCTCTTCAAATTGCTTTCTTATTTTATTTATTTATTTAACATTTGTTAGCTGGGAAAGCCTGACTTGGAATGAAGCCAGTTTTCAGAGGAGGCCCGGGGAGAAATGCTCCAGACGTATGTCTTTGTAACGTGGGAGGAAACTGGAGCACCTGGAGGAAACCCACAAGAATGCAAGGAGGACATGCAGACTCTGCACAGAAGGCACCCCATCCAAGAATTGATCCAGAGAACCTCTTGCTGAGAGGCGACAACACTACCACTGCACCACTGTGCCGTCCATTGTTATAGCGATGCACATTTTGGGGGAGTCGAACATTCTAGCAACAGGCTCAGAAGAACTATCCTGATGCCTCATGAGTGGTCTCTAAATCCTGCAGTGGCAAATATGATCCTCCAGAAATGGGGACATCCTTGCTGCAACCTGTTTGGGTCTCCCTCCAACACCAAGTGCAGCAGTTTTTTGCCCTGATCCCTTCATAGGGACAATCACCGAGAGATGCTGTAGCCTATGCTTGGCCCCCTGGTCTACTTTATGCCTTCCCTCCCTTTCCACTCATTCCCAAATTTCTTCAGAAAGCACAGAGATTGAAGAGCCAAGTCATACTCATTGTCCCCTTTTGGCCCTGTCAAGTGTGGTTCCCTTTCATTTGGTCTCATTGGTCTGCCCACTCTGGACTCTGGATCCCTGTCCAGATCTGTTGTTCCATCCATCAGGGCACTCTCATCTAAATCTCCTGAACCTGAAGTTAACTGCTTGGTTTCTCCACTTCCAGTGATGGCTAGAAGTCCTGGGCTATCCTCTCCAGTTTGAAAAATTTTGGTTGCGGCCCACAAGCCTTCCATGAGAAGACTTTAAGTCAGTAAATGGAAGATATTCTCTATCTGGCCCCATCAGAACAATTTAGACCCCTTCTGTGCACCAGTGCTCGCAGTTATGGACTTTCTGGCTCATCTTTTTAATACCGGTGCAAGTTTTTCTATGGTCAAGGTACAACTTGCTGCCATTTCTAATTTTCATGTTGGGGAGAGCGCTTTTTCTCTAGCCTTATCTAAACTATTCAAGGCTTTCTTGAAGGGTACCTTTCTTCTACATTCTCCTGTTAAGGAACCTGCCCTTCATTGGAACCTCACCTTAGTTTTTCAGACTTCAGCCTCCTCTCCTTTTGAACTTGCAATGAAAGTAGACTTAAAGTTCCTTACCTGGAAAACTATTTTCTTGGTGCCCATCACTTCATCTAAGAGGGTTTCGAAGTACAAGGCTTGTCTTGCAAACTTCCATATCTTAAGGACAACATCACTTACTTACTAATCCCTCCTTTTTGCCCAAGGTCACTTCAGTGGCTAACTTAAACCAAGTAATTAATCCTGTAGTGTTCTTTCCTGACTTTCACAACAAGGGAGAGTATCTTCAACATACATTGGATGTGCATAGACAACTTTGTTTTTATTTGGACAGGACTAAAACTTTCAGAAAATCTGATCAACATTTTATATCCTTTTCTAAGTCTAGAATAGATAAACCAGTTTCCAAGGTTATGCCAGCCCATTGTATTACCAGTTGTATCAAGCTAGCTTATTCCTCCAAAGGCCTTTCATTACCTGCTTGTATTAAAGTCCATTCTACCAGATCTGTTTCTACTTTTTCGGCTTTTTGGTTCATGCTTCCCATAGATGAAATTTGTGCAGCGGCTACATGGTCCAACCACCATACCTTTATTTCCCATTACAAGCTGGACATTATCTCCAGGTCCAGGGCATATTTTGGTTCCGCTGTGCTCTGGAATATCCTTCCTTGAGGGCCTCTGTTCTTTAATAGCTAGGGACTCTGTCCCATAGGTTGAAGAGAAAATGAAGGCAACAACATCAGATAAAGAAGTTATGTACTCACCATAATGCTCCATCTGTGTTGTTGCCTCTCATTTGCTCTTCAACCTTCCCTTCCTGCATTCCTGCCTTTTCAAGGACCGAACAGATATTGTTTTTGGACAGATACTTCTGTTTCCCTTTGAGCTCCTGATGTATTCTAGCTTGGATAATTACTTTATTCTTTGGGTGTTTTGTTTATGTGATATGCTAGTTTGCAGCAAACTCTGAGTGATTTGGAGGAGAGGGGCATTATGGGTAGGAGAGGAGCTCAGATGTTGGAACCTACAACTTTAGTATGTGGCAGAGTCGGTTCTAATGCTCAGATCCGAAAACCATAGGTTGAAGAGCAAATGAGGGGCAACAACACATATGGAACATTATGGTCAGTACACAACTTCCTTTGTCCACTTACTGGTGTAGACTTTTTCGGTGGAGTCCTTTTGCAAGGCTAGAAGTATTTTTCAGACTGGGGAAGTAAGCCTGGACTGTCTCACTGGGGTTGGAAGTGGAAAAACCAAGGAGTCAGCTTGAAGGCGTGAAGATTCGGATGCTGCATCCCTGACAGGCGAGAGTGGAGATCCTGACTTGGCTCCAGTGTCTAAGGAAGATATTTCAGATGAGACCAGAGGAAGGGGACCCACAGCTGTCGAGGCCAGAAGCAGGCAATGAGGATTACAAAGCTCTTCAGCCTGCTTGCCTTCTGTAGAAAGTTCAGGATCAGCGGAAGAGGAGGGTAAGCATATAGGAGACCTGGGGACCAATTGTGGATTAGTGCATCCCTCGGGAACTCCCCAGGAGGAGAGGTTAGAATGGAAAAACTTGCTGCATTTGGTGTTGAGGGGAGAGGAAAAGAGGTTGCAGCAAGGCTCACCCCAGTGACTGAAGATCATTTTTCACCACTGACTGATTGAGGGACCACTTGTACGGGACCAAGAGCAGTCTGCTGAGTCTGTCTTCCAGATCGTTGGTTTTCCCCGGATATGCATTGCAACTATAAGGTGGTCTGAAGATATCACCCATTCCCACACCCAGATAGCCTCCCTGCATAAGGGGAAGGAGCGAGTTCCTCCTTGTTTGTTGATGTCCCAGACAACAAACATGTTATCGGTGTGTACTGCAATAGTCTCCAAGGGGAAAGTGTCCTGAAAGGCTTGCAGCATCAGGAGAACTGCTCTCATCTCTAGGACATTGATATGCAACCTGGTCTCGATAGGGGACCATGTGCCTTGGACTGTCTTCCATTGTAATGCCCCCTACCTGAACTGGGAAGCATCCGTGGTCATGGTGGCTATCGGGGGGGGGTTGTTTTAAGAAGGGTATGTCTAGAAGGAAATTGTCCAGCTGTATCCACCAGCCGAGGTGACACTTGCAAATTGGAGCCAATCTGATGGGAAGGGACAGCAGGTGAAAGAGAATGGACCATTGTGCTGCCCATGTCCACTGAAGAACCGTATGAAGAATCTGGCTAGAGGAATTAGCAGGATTGCTGCTGACATGGATCCTAGGGCTTGTAAGACCATCCGTGCAGGAGGGGCCTGTTGGGATAACAGTTCCTGACTTGATTCCTCACTGTTATGTGGTGTAAGAGGAGAAAAGCTATCTGATCCCTCGTTTTCAGCTGTGTTCCTCTAAATTCCAGGCTCTGCACAGGAGCCAGGTTAGACTTGTTGAGGTTTATGGTAATACCCAGAGAGTGTGATGATTGGATTAAGTAATCTCTGGCTTGGATTAGCTGATGTCTCATGGGGACGGTAAGGAGCCAATTGTCTAAGTATGAAAACAGCCCAAATCCTTTGAGCTTCATGTGAGTTCTACCCCTGCCATGCATTTAGTGAACACCTGGGGGGCTGTGGTGAGCCCAAAGGGCAGTGCTCTCAAATGAAAATTGGCTTCCAACCAGAAGTGAGTCAACTGGGTCCAGGCTTCTGAGTACAAAGCTAGACGACCTCTGACA
This sequence comes from Protopterus annectens, assembly GCF_019279795.1. Taxonomy (NCBI): domain Eukaryota; kingdom Metazoa; phylum Chordata; order Ceratodontiformes; family Protopteridae; genus Protopterus; species Protopterus annectens. The sequence continues at coordinate 797,907,379 of NC_056737.1, forward strand.
GCCTCCAGAGATGGGCAGTCAGGCAGCACTTCAGGAGCACTGGTAGGACTTGTCAGAAAAGGTTTCTCTAAATCCCGGGTTCTGTGGGCCCCGTCTGCTTCTAGGGAGGTGCCTACCTTCAAACCCTTCTCCTCTGCCTCTAGATGAAGGTTCCTCGCATAGGTCCTGGAAAGGTCATTGGGATTTGCGAAACCACATTTATTTATTGTTTACTTATTTATTGTCATTTGCTAATTGGCTTAGTCCATCTGAGCCAGAGGCCCATTTTCAGAGGAGACTCTAGTAGAAAAGCTGCATATACAGGTAAAAAATTCCAGAAAATCACACAGAGAGATAAACTTACAAGAATAAAGTAGCATGAAGTTATACATGCAAGATAAACTCCACTATTAATACAGTGGATTTCTAGTTGCAGAATGATCGTACTGAAATAACAATATATTCTGTATGCAAAAATATATACAAGTAGCAGCAATAAACTATATGTACAATGGTATTTACATGAACATGGTGTAGGCATACAGTAGTAAGCATTTTAAAAGACAGATAGAAGCTAAGAAATATGGTTAGAGTAAGGAGATAGAGATTAGGAAGAGAACAGCAGGAATCAGGTAGTAGTTTGACAAGGACCAGGTCTTTAGTAGGTAGTTTTTGAGCTCGAGTTTGATTTGGGCTTTATGAGGAATATTTCTTATATTAAGGGGAAGGGCATTCCAGGTATGAGCAACAGAGAATTTATATCGGGACTTTCTATATTTTTTGTTGATTTGTAGATGTCTAGTAGAAGCTTGTCAGATCTGCGAAGCTGATGGGGATTATAGAGTGATACAATGTTAGCGATGGAGGGACAGGAAGTGGGGTTAGAGTATAGTGTGTGTAATATCATCAACAGTCATATGACATTTTCTTGCCTCTGCATTGGTTCCTGGAGAAGGACCTCTGGGGTGTAGAAAATTTGATTCCTACAGCAGAAAGGGTCTTCCCATGCTTTTCACTGCAGCTGAGAGTATCTCGAACCAGTGGCCCAAACAGCGAGATGCCATCATGGGGACATTCACAAAGGACACTCTAAAGGGCTCTGCGTAATCACATAACCTCATTCAGGCATGTCTCCTTAGGGAAAGTCTTGAATTGGCTGCTCGTGAGATCCCCTCCATCGTATGGGAGATCAACCTCATCAAAGAATTGGCAACAGAAGATAAAGTGGTCATCTTGGGAAAAATGTTTTAAATTCCTCCACAGGCATGGACTCTGAGAGAGATGCTGAGAGCTTCTTGATCAGATCTCTCTGAAGCCAGGTAAAATGGGAAAGGTAGTTCAACCTCAGCGCAAAAGTGGCTGAGGCATAACACACTTCCTAACCCTGTCCAACTCTCTAGATTCCTTTTTAGGTGGATGGACATTGGCAATTTCTTCTGCCAGTTCTTTCTTAGTGGCTGCCCCCCACCACAATGCCATCAATTATGGGACCCTTGCTGCAATGCTTCCTTCTGCCGGAAGTACCAGGAACCTATCAGGTCACTTAGGTATGGACTTGATGGTGCCTGGTTCCTTCCATGCCTGGCAAGATACCAATCAACTAGAGTGTCCACTGGGGGGGGGGGGGGGTCACACAGGAGGTGGATGGGCCTGTCCCGAACACCTCCAAGAGTACTGATTCCTCAGAAGAAGGAGGTTGGACAGACCATCCACCTTTTTGCTTCAGGATCTCTAGAATGTCCCCGAAGGAGACCTCCTCAGGTGGGGATCAGGGGGATCCTTTTCCCTCATTGAAGTCGGTGCCTTCAGTTAACGACTCCATTGAGGAGTCAGTGTGCCTCCTTTTACACATCTTCTTCCAAGGGACTTCCTCAGCGGGTATGCTGGGGAAGTGTTGGGAGAAGGGGATCCCTCCTGACCAGGGATATCTTGAAGTCTGCTCAGGACGGCTTGACTCATGGTAGGACAATGGGCCTCAAGGCCCTCTACCCAATGGGGGTAAAGTGGAGGCTTGCGGTATGTGTGGTGACAGATCTCCAGCCCGGGAGAAGACCCTCTTTACTACCTGAAAAGCCAACGGATCAGAAGAAGCCCTGTCTGGCTCCCCCAAAGCTGAAGCCACAGGTATAAAACAGCCAGGACTCACCGTGGATCTGTGGCCACTGGAAGGGACAGGGCCCAAGCCATCAAGTGCTGAGATGGCTGCAACAAAGATGGAGTCAACCCCACTCCCCCAGACCCAGCACTAACGCCCTGGGTCCAAGACTCACTCTGCTCTGAGAAAATTGGAACAGAGCTAATCAAGGGTAACCTCGGAGTTGAGGAAGGGAGCTTCCTCTGCACCAAGCCCAACACACACAGTAGTCCCGAACCTTGCAACTCTGAAACCGAAGGTCGAATCTGAGAAGGAGTCCTGATGGTATGGCTTGGGTAGCTCACAGATTTGATGGGGATGGAGCCAAGACATTACCACCATTTGGATCTGAGCCTTGAGGAATCTCATCATCATCCAGTCCATATCTGCCTTAGACCAGCTTCTAGAGGATCTGGATGAAGCTGACGAGGGGGGTCAGGAGTGTTTCAATTTTGTAGAGTGAGATGGGGACCTAGTCGAGGCTATCGGATCCTGCGACACTGGATCCATCATTGGAGCCGACAGAGGGAGGAGGTGATATAGAAATAATATCTTCTGGATCCGAGGATGCTGAAGTATCCAGAGAGTAGGCAATTTCTTCAGATCTGAGAGAGTCTGATCCGAAGTTTTCATTGATTTCATCTTAGGCTCTAGAGAGTCTCTCTGGAGACAGGGAGAGATCTCTCTTTTGAGGCACAGACAGTGCACTCTGCCTTCAAGTGATCAGCCCCCAAACAGTATACACACTCCTTGTGGGTATCATGGTTGGGGATTTTATGCCCACGAGAAGTGCAACGCATAAATCCTGGCGAAGGTTTGTCCACCATAACCAAAGATAAAGCCTGCCAAAAAAACGGCAAAAACCAAAGGGCTACTTTAACAACTTTAAACAACTTAACGGTCAACTGTAACAAACTGTAATATTTAACTACCTAATCAGTTATTATACTATTATTTACTAGAATCCTAAATAATTAAACTTTTTAAAGTTAGAGAAACTAGAGCGCGCACACACACACACACACACACACACTAAGACAAGGAAAAAGAGAATTAAGGAGGGAGGACTTGCAAGAAAAAATATTACAAATTCTTTAAGATAAACTACCACAAGCTTGAGAGTACAGAGACCCACGTCCAGATGCTTAAGTGGCAAATGAGATCTGGAGGTTTGTGGGTGGATGTAGTGCATTATGGTTAAGAGGGAGGAACTCAAGAGTCAGATGCAAGTCTGAAGAGTGTGGCTGAGTCGGATCTGAAGGTCAGATCCAAGACCCTGTCATGAGGAGGAATGAAGAAGACAACATCAGATACTATGTAAAAAATGAAGTTTAACCTTCCTGGTAGGAACAATTGTCCCAAATTGACAGGTGCCCCCACAGGCATTGCCTAGCCTAAAATTAAGGTTATCCATGCTAAAGCACATACTACAGCCTGTGTTGCCACTTGCACAAATTGTTGTATGTTCTTTTCTTATCTCTCCCCACCTCCCAGATGTGAAAAGTAGCTTGTATGCTTTCAGCACTATGAAAAAGTGCACTGGGTATCTTTAAATAAAACTAAGTTGTACACTTTTCTGTTAAATGTACTAAAGAATTAAAGTCGCTACCTCTTATTCACATTCCATAATTTCAAACTTTATTTTTCAGTGCACTGTTTGCAATTGTACCTTTAAATTTTGCATTTCCTTAAGCAAAGTATGATCAGAACTCTCAAGATTAATTTCATGTATCTGCAGACGGCTTGTCTCCATGTAAAAGTAGTCAGCAATGACGCTTTGTAAATTTCATTCAGCATACAATGCACTACTACCTTCAGCTGCAGATTTGTTGAGTCCCATTGAATGAAAAAAAAACTAATATCTTAGTTGTAAGATGCTTAGCATTGTCATGACTTTCATAATTTTGTCTTATTTTTCAAGCTACTTGCTTACAAAAAACACTTTATAGTTCAAACCAAAAGCATTTTTCAAGGCTTTCACAGTTGTAAAAATTAGAGAAAATATCTTAAATTTTACTCATAATATAATCAGCGCAGGATTACACCCCACCCCACCACAGTAGCCCAAGATCACAACTTATTAACATTAATCATGCTTTTGTGAAGCCTTTTTTCTCTTGTTATACTGTAAAACCCATATTTCATACAGTTAAAAAGTACATATTTACTATAATGTCTTTGTAACACATACAACAGTCAAAAGACCTCCCCGTGTTTAAAATCCCCCTAACTACACACTACACAAACTGCTTTATTATATATAGCATGCAGTCTGTATCCTGAAATGCTTTGTACAAATACTAATAAAAACAAAATTGTTTTGCTTACAGTTAACTTTTTTTCCCATTTAGTGTCATCCAAAACATTAATGACATAAAGTGGGGTATATGCTTTAAGCTTTACAGTCCACCCACAAGTTTAACAAAGTCAACAAAAGTCCATTATTTCCTTATTTCACAAATGAGGTTGATGCTTTATAGCCTCACAGTTATTCACTAATTTCAGTGTTGCTGGTCTTCTTCCTGTTCATCTTCATCTCCCAACACCAGACTCTGGTTCATATCCAAAGGACTCATAATTCTTCTAATCAACTCCTGTGATTTTTTTTTCTCTCTCTCAAACATTTTCCTTTAGAACAGTGTAAATGTTTCATTGGCAGAGTCTCTCTGAGCTTTGTTCTCAGAAGAATGAGAAGCAGAATCTCCTTCTGTTTGCAGGGTCACTCTGTTTGCTAAACTTTTTTTTTTATTTCCTCGTTGACCTGTTTGCATCCAAAAATGCCTTTGATCCTCCAGGAAAAAATATCCCAAGGATAGCTGAATATAGCAGCTTGAATCTCATACCTGCCTCTCTATATTCCCTGATTGCTGGGATACATTTCTTCTCTTCTGCCTGGTGTACAGTGAATAATCATTTTCCACAAAGACTCTGCTGTCTCCAATTTTTAATACTTTGCCCTTCTGCCACAATTTGTTTCAGGATCAACTCTTTCTGCTGGGATTATTGCAACATCACTAATATAGATCTTGGCTGCTTTCCCTTGGCCAGGTTTGGAGCACTCTCAGTGTGCCCTTTAAGTTAACAAATCTGGCTGTGAAATACCAGTCCACTTGCTTATTTGTGCTTTCATAAAATACAGTTTGTTCCTTCTAGTTTATCTGTTACAGCAGAAAATATCAGGTTTTCTGTGTGCTCTCTCTCTTTTAACTACCATTTCTTGAAACTGCTGTTTTTGGGAAGTCCCATACTTAGGCAGCATTTTTTTCATCTCGGTGTCTGATTTTTTTTTTCATTTTTATCTCTTCATCTGAATAGCTAATTAAAGCTTGTTCTATTTTTTCTAGCCCTTTTTTATTTGAGTTTATATATATTCCTTCAATGCTTCATTTATCTTAATCACCACTGGGTACATTTGATTTATTTTTTTCTCTAAATTGCTAAAACCCATCTGTTGTATCAAAACTAAAACTTCAACTACTATTTGCTGAACAGCTGCAGGATTCTACCCATCTAGAATTTTCTTTTCACCTTTTCTGGTTGATCTCTCAGGTTCTCTAAATTACTTTGCTTGCATCCAGGCAGTGTACTTACTAGCCATTAACTGAATATTACTCAAATTAAAAATATCACTCACTGTTATTTCTCACTTTCTTTTTTCACACTGGGAGAGATTAAATTAAGCTATAAGGCAGCATGCAGTTGTCGTGGAAATCCCGGCTGTTTTGTCTTTTTGAGTGGTACTTATCACTGCTGAGTGTAGCTCAACTTTGTTTTCTGACAAAATTCCAGGAGGCTATTTGCTGGATTTTTAAATCTGAAACGAAACCAGTAAAGTATTTTCTTTTTTGTGCCTTCACTTAAGTTGCCTAACTGATACAGCTATTTTGGCCTAATTTGTCTGATACCATTGCTGTATTTTTCTACTTTGAGTAAACTTGTATTTTATTTTTTGGTATGAGAAACCTGTTTATTTTGGTTTATTGGGAGTCTTTGATTTAAGTAGCGATTCAAGCTAATAAGAGAGACAACTGCAAGTCTTGGGGAGCTTTTAGAACTTGGGTTTCAGATTTCACTTGTTTTTCATTGGTCATTTGGTTTTCTTGGTTAATACTTGCTGTGCAATGCTGCAGTAGTTGTATTTACATAACGAGTAGTGAGAGCAAGTAAGTTCTTTCTTCTTCTTTTACTACATAAAACTTACCTTCTTCTAATTCCTATGAATGAGTGATCCACTTCTTCATCAAAACACTTTTCTGGGCTGTGCTGAGGTCAGCCATGTTTACTGTGGTGACAGAATGTAATTATCTCTCCCCATTATTTCCCCTTGCCCCTTTATAGTCCTCACTAACCTTCATCACAAGGCAACACTAGTCACCACAAGGAGATAGAGGACTGATTCTTGTTTTATTAACAACTGTATCCTAAGGCAGTAGAACTGTCTCATGCTCACTGAAAACAAATTCCTCTTTAACCCAAAGGACTCTACCTGTGAGATATATGTAAGTACTTTAACTAAAGTTGTCCTTCTCTAAACTAGTTGTGTGCAATGAGCTTGACACTCTTACTTCCACCCATATCTACACAACATCTACATATTGTAAACACAAAACTGTCTTATGCTGATGTAGTTGAAAAAATCTGTACCCAACCCTCCTAGAACTCCTAAACCTAAGCATCAACTTAAACTCTGAATTCTAACCTGCATGCTACCTTGCCGCAAAGGTCTAAACCAACATACACCACATTCTGTCACTACATGGCTGCAGTGGGTCACATAACCAGCATACAGAAGCCATTAAGGCAGCAGGATCAAGCTTGTACGTATGGCAATGTCCTGGTCATAGGTGACTTCATAGAGACAGAGACAGAGAGAGAGAGAGACAGCTGATGCACTCACTAGATTGAGCAAGACATAGTGATTGTTTAACTCTCTGTCAGTTGCCTGTATCTATAATGTCATTAGGGCCCTCATGTTCCTTTACCTCAGGTGCAGATATAAGCTGATTATCGCACAAATAGGAACAAATGACTTGAAAAGCACGTCCTTGTGTCATATGAAGAGGGACATGATAGAGCTCAACAGTGTGCATTTGAACTGGGTTTCAGACTAGGACTGAGCAGTATCTTATCATCACCAAGAAAGATACCCCAGTACAGAATTAACTTTGACTATTGTCTCAGCTACTGGTGTCATTCTAAGGGGATCCAATATATCATCTTTGGAAGAGATGATTTACAATCCTGACTGCTTTGTTAGATATGGCATGCATCTCTGTCCTCATGGCTACTGCATATTGGCCAAGACTTTTTCTTCTCTCATAGTGACTTTTTCAGGAAGGCTCAGTTGCCTCATACTACCTACATAACCACTAATAGTCAAACTAATATCAGAGTGACACTGCCCAGTGCTAGAAGACTTAACAAAAAGTCAAACTCCTTACAGGCATTCCTAACCCTGGAAAATACAGATAAATGTGAAGCTACTGAAACATGGTTTCAGAACAGTGATAGCACCCACACAGCACAGGGATTTAATGCCTACCACTCCTTCAGACCCCATACCAAATTGGAAAGTGTAACTGGAGGGAGGGGGGATGTTTGTGTTCCTAAGAAACTATTTCATATCCAGTTTCATAACACAGGACAATGACTGTGAACTCCTCCACATCCATCTCATGATAAACTAAATCCAGTACCTCATCATTGTCAGCTACCATACCCCCTCCATGACCCTAGCAAACCATGAAACATACCTATACAAAGTAGCATCCCTCACTATAAAGCCTAACACTATCCCCTTGGGTGACTTCACCTACCCCTCTATAAATTGGGGGATTTATACTACCACAAATAAGTATGCATAACGATTTCTGGACTTCATTAGTGCCAACTCCATGAACTAACTAGTCCAAACCTTCAATGATGGACACAAAAATATTTGACCTGGTTCTCACCAACCTTGCCCTTGTTTGCTCAGTACCTGTCATTACCAAATCATTCGTAAAATCTGACCACAATATAGTACACTTATCTTAGGTTGTAAGATCCAAGTTACCTGGTAACTCTTTCATCTTCAGAGGTTACTCCAAGGCAAATCTAACTCAACTAACTGGTGGTCTGATGAATTTCAAAGCTTGCATTGAGGCCTCTGTCCTCAAAAAGATAAATACAGTGCCACCTTTAATAGCAAACCTATGTTGTTGAACTCCAGTAGTAATGATCTGTACAGTAATGGGAAGAACCAGGTAGCCCATAAAATCAGCATTAACACTCCCATCAGCTAGAAAAGAACTCTGAAAGATTAACAAAGAACTTAAACACAAAATCAAATCCTCCAAAAGCAAGTATGAACTGAGGATTGCCACCCATGCTAAGGTTTACAACAAAACCTTCTTTAGCTATGTTATAAACAACTTAAGTAAAACCCAACAATGCTCTGAATTAATACAAAATAACACCACATATTATCAGACAAATGCAGCTCAAAGTTTACTCCCTTTCTCAACCTAATTATTTGTAGTGCATTTGTATGCCTGTGACACCCCCATCACCTTTGGGCTAGTCCTACATGCTCTGTTCAAGGCTAAGAATGCTTGCTCCATGGGCCCGGATGTTGTACCAGGCTGTCTTCTCAGCACCAAACACTGTCTGACTGATTAATTATTAAGTCTGTTCAGTCTCTTCCTATCCACTGTATTTCTGCCAGAGATGAGGAGAACCACTGTAGTCATCCCATTTCACAAAAGGACCCATTACTCATTTAATAAACTACAGACTCATAAGCCTCACCAACCTTATTCATAAGGCAGTGTAGCACATTGTTATGGAACTCATTAACAAAGACAAATCTGAGTTTGCTAAAGGCAGATCCTGACTTTTAAACTTGGTAGACTTTTTTTAAACAAGTCAGCAGTACATTGAACTCCGACAGACCAGTTGACATTTATTACTTGGTTCTGGCTAAAGTCTTTGATACCATTCCACATTCTGTCTTCATTGTTAAGCTAATCAAATTAAATGTAAACCCCTGTGCTATCTACTGGATAGCAATCTGGCCCACTGTGTTAGTGTTGTAGGCACACACTCAACCAAAAGAGTAGTTTCTCGCACTGAACGTCAGGGAGCTGTACTGAAACTACTACTCTTTGGTATCCACTTCTCTGACATTAAGCCCAAGACTAAGAGCCTGCAGCTGATGAAGTTTGTTGATGATTGCAAACTGGGAGGTTTTGTAAACACCCCAAATGACCAACAGATTCTCCAGCAGGGCCTAAGATGCACTAACAGGTGGAACTTAAACCTCTGCCTCAAACTAAAGTTCAAGAAATGTCGAATTGTGTTTGGCAAACACAGGCCCATGCTCATATCACATAGGTAACACTCCCCTAAAAATTAGGGAGTTGGACACTTTCATTGACAATGAACTATCCTTTGACCAACACATTTCCACTGTTATTCGAATGCTTTTTTATATAGCCAAACTAATCTCCAGGGGTATATTTTCGAGATCCAAAGAATTCATCAACCCCCCCATGCTCCTCCCTTATCAGGCCAGTTATAAAGTATAACACCCCTTTGGCATGCACTTATCTAAGCAAATGACACATTTCAAGGGACCACAACTTTTCCTTACTAAGACAAACAAGGGCATGTCCTAACCACCTTGGACTACCCTGACCACGTCAGAGTGCTCTTACTCTTTTCCATGTCCTGTCAACGTCTGGAAGGGGACCTCCACATAGCCTCAAAGGATCCAGCCCTGTGCAACCTCCTTCACACCCACAAATTCCAGTAACACCCAGAACACCTGCTCAAGAGATCTGAACTTATAAATAGGACCTGCTGGTGCTTATAGATATCTTCATAGAGACTACCTCTTTTATGGACTAGACTCCCCCTGGATGTAAAGCACAGTACTTTGCTGGCCCTTTCTAAGTGAAACCTGGACAACTAGATAGGCAGTCTTAAGTACACCCTTGGTCAGGACCCTTGGGCCGTCATGTAAAAGGAGTGTAACTAGGTCCAGAGTAATCCATCCTGTTGGGGGTCTGGCTTGTCCCCTCAAACCATTATAGAATGTGGGTGTAAACAGGTCCAAGGTAAATTAATCTTGTGAGGGGACTGGTATTCATTTCATGTTTTGGTAAATTTAATATGGGATCATGTAGCTAGGCTACAAATGGTTGGCTAGATCAGCAGCCTAATACATACACCTATAAGCGGTATTGAAGTGTACTCTATTATATTGTACTTTACTGCAGTGTTTTCTACTCTTCTCATTGTCCCTTTATCTTGTATAGCACCCCCAATAGACTGAGGGTTGCCAAAATTCTGTAACATCACAAACAATATACCACCAGTCATTTCCATTTTCTCTTTGTTTTTTTCATACAGTTAACATCTCTTTTCCAGCTAGACCAAGGATAGGATTCTGTAACATTGCAAACTATAATACCACCAGGCAGTTTTAAACCAACCATGGGTCCTCATTCTGGCTTTGCCCCATCTATTGCCAGCCTTTTTATATAGAGTACAAATTGCCACATGCTTACGGACAACTATTTGCTATTGCAAGTAGTTATGACAACCAGAACAAGCCTGTCACACAAAGTGGTTATTGGTAACCATGTAAATACTACACCCACACACCAGAAGACAAACACAAAGCCATCCTATGCTGAGGTGGTAAGTAAATAATTTCTGAAACCAGAGACCTTCTAAGTGCAGTAGTAGAAATGCTGGTGCTGCAAACAAAGCCTGGCAACACACTAACACCCTTTCCTTACCACATATATCTTCTTCCAGTACCAGCAGAGTCAAAAATTGCCAAGGTTTATTGGCCAGGTCCTGTGAGCTACAAGAGCATATATAGGACTGCATATGCCATACTACTACTGATCTGGTCATAGGTAGCTCCATAGAATGGCGCACTTGCGTACCACCTCACAGGGCTGAACAAAAGATACTCAACAGTAGTTTGTCTCTCATATGTTACATACTAAGGTAGTTGCCCTTGCAGGCCATTTTAAGCCAGGTCAGTTTCCCTTTTGTTGCTTGAATTAACCTATCTCGTTTGGTGTTAGATTGGTCTTACCCATCCTATGTTTGATAATTGTATATCATCCCCTTGTTATAATAACTGAGATCATACCATAGATAATTTAGGGGGACCCATATGTGGGATAAAGCATGTAGGAGCTACCTCTGTCCATAGTAGTAGAGGGAGCACTCCTGGGGTAAATTTTCTATTACCCAGCCATAGATCCAAATTGCACTTGAATTTGGAAAGGGATGAGCTTTGTTTTATGTGGATGGGGAGTCTGTTCAGAGCAGTGGTATTTTCTTCAACATATTTTGTTGATGTTGCAGAAGAGATTTAGATCCCTGGATTGAATATTTCTGATGTCATTTGACTTCCAGATGTGCAATAGGGTCATCAGTATTGGGATAGAAGATGACTAACACTCTGTAGGAGTAAGACCATAGTGACAGGGCAGTAAGGTGGCCCATGTAAAATATACCGTTTAAGCCTTATATCCTTTTACTAAGGTGTATGTGTGGGCATTCCATTTGCTGCATGTGTATGTGGACAGATACATGCCAAATGGAGCATTAGACTCAATGATTGACCTAATGAGGGCTGAGTTAAGGAGGACAGTGACATATCTATATCTAGTTGCAGTCCCTTTGTTTATAAGCTGCACAATAAAAAAGGAATTTCTTAGGGCAGTGGATGCATTTTGGTCAAAAGTTAGTTCACTGTCCACATAAGTTCCCAAATCCAAACAAATGTGTCAGTTCTCAGAGGCATATTGTTAATGTGGTAGTTCCCTGGAGTAGACAGCTTCCCAAAGGACACAGTAATGCATTTGGTTTCAGTCCATTATTTGTTTAAGGTAAATCATCTTGCAGAATGGCTAAGTCACCTGGGAATTCAAAAACTGCTCCTAGCTTGCATTCATCTGCAAACTTAGTCAGCAAAAGCTCCTAGGTAATGGATTTTACTTCAGAGAAGTAAATGCCAAACAGGAGAGGTCCCAACACTGAAACCTGGAGGACTACACTGGTGACTGGTCTCTTTCTGGAGGTAGCTTCCCTCATTTTGATCACCTGTGTCCCATCTGTGAGCTAGTTGACAATCCATTGGGTGATGTAGGGATGTATTTCCATTTTATTTAGATTTTCTACTATCCCTGAGAGAGGAGAATTGTGTCAAAAGCCTTAGCCAGGTGCTGTTTTACCGTCATCCATTTGCTTTGGTGACATTTTCAGAAATAACCACTAGATTGAGTATGCATGACCTGCGCACGTTGAATCTAAACTGAGATTGGTCTGTAATTGCTTAGGTCTATGATGGTCCTTCCTTGTGTAGCTGTTCTCCATTTACTTGTTACAGTACCAATATGGAGCTAAAGTTGAAGAGTGTTGTTTGGGGGGTGTGAGGTGGTTAAATCCTGTTTTTTGATATTTAAGATGTATCCAGGGATTTTGTCAGGACCCATTTATAAAGGATTCCTAGCTTCTAATAGTGCTTTCAGGACTTGGTCTCATGTGATAGCTGGAGGCAAGTCAGTTTCAGGTATGTCTTGTGAGGTAGATGGAGAGGGGTAAAGTTTGAGCTGAATTTATTGGCCAGTAGATTGGCTATATTTTCAGACAGTGTAGGTAGCTCCATTCATAATCAGCTGAGCATGTTAATACATTGTGTTTCTGAGATTTCAAACATAGCTTAAAAAAGCCTTGTGATTGTCTTTGGTTTGGGTGGCTGTTTAGCCTCAAACTTGGCTTTGGTGGATTTTATTAAGCCCCTGAGTAATCTGTTTATTTCAGTGACAAGGGTGTTTCATTCTGAGAATTTCTGTCCATACTTTTGGTCAAAATTCTCATCCTTTGTATTTTTATATCCTAAGCAAACTTCATGGATAGTGGAGTGGTGTAATGGTTAGCATTGTAGCCTCGCAGCAAGAGGTACTCCAGTTCGATTCTCGGCTGAAGTGACTTCTGTGTGGAGTCTGCATGTCCTCCCTGCATCCATGTGGGTTTCCTCTGGGTGCTCTGGTTTCCTCCCACATTCCAAAGACATGCAGTAGATGGATTGGGCACTCTAAAATTGGCCCTAGTTGTGAATGTGTGCATGTGAGTGTGTGGTGCACACACTGAGGAGGGTTGGGCCTTGGGCTAGCAACCCAATCCTGTAAAACCCGTACTGCTATGGAAACAAGTGCATTAGAGTGCTTGTTGCCCAATGTGCTGAATACACGGGAGCGAATCCAGGAAGGAAGGAAGCAAACTTCATAGAATTTTTCCTCTGGTAGGTAATAAATGTTGCTGATGTGATAGGGCAGAAAAAGATAACTGGGAACATGTGTTTTAGGATTGTAATGGGTTGGTCAATTTAAAAAATTCCATACAGAGTACTCTATCAGAAATATTGAGTGCGCAAATGGCTGTAACTAAGGATATGGCTTTTTGAGCTGGGGCACAGGATTTTAATTTCTTAGACATAGTAAGGCCTTAGTAATTTTAATTCTTTTGGCTGCCAAAAAAGTAATTTCTAGAAAGTGAAAATCAAAGTCTAAACCAACTTTATTTAAGGTATCGAATATTATAAAAGAGATGTAAGAACTGGAAGATGGATCATTAGAAAAGGGAAGGAGCAAATTGCATAGAAATAAATGGAAATTGTGGGAACAGAATATGCAGAATATTAATCAGGAGGAGCAGTGAGGTATAAGGGAAGGCAGAAATTTAGCAATGGATTACAAAAAAAGAAAAGATAATGTGGTACCTAATGTATGTAAGTGGAAAAAATGTTAATACAGTTTTCTTTTCTGTTAATATGTTTGCCTATGTCTTGAGGGATAATGTAATAAAGAAACTGAAAAACTTGTCTTCCTTCTATTGTAAAGCTTTTTGAAATTATTATTGTTTGACCAGTGCTTGCTGCTACAGGATATAGCTGCATCTATGCAGCTGTTTACATGCTGGTATAGTATGGTAGTGTATGTTTCCACATATTTAGGGAAGTTAACTGGGTTTGGTGGGGATTTGAAGCTTGCCAATTTATCACTTGGGGAAGGGTAGTTTTGTCTTAGAAAAATGCCTAAAATACCTTGGTTGGAAGGGGACTCTGGCTTCACTTTTATTTTGAATTCAGTTGGCTTTATTGTCAGATCTAACAGGTGACAGATAATCAAGGGATGGTGCAAGATGTCCCCATATTAATAAGGGCAAGATCTAAATGTTGCTCCCCCTAGTGGATGCAAATTTTTTTCAGGGCATTTCTAATGACAAAGTTCAGGAATCTGTGTGCTGTAGGTTTCCCAGTCTGTAGTTGGACAGTTTAGAAAGGGTGGCCGCAGTGCTGCAGCGGTTAGCATTGCCGCCTCACAGAAAGAGGTTCTCCGGTTTGATCCTCGGCAGGGTGCCTTTTGTGCGGAGTCTGCATGTTCTCCCTGGGGTCGTGTGGGTTTTCTCCTGCTGCTCCGGTTTCCTCCCACATCCCAAAGACATGCTGTAGGTGGATTGGACACTCTAAATTGGCCCTAGGTGTGAGTGTGTGCTTTCTGTGAAAGGTTGGGTGCCAGGCTGGCAACTCAACATTGTAAAACTCCACTGCCAATCATGAGCAGACAGGTGATCTGCTGTGGCAACCCCTAACCGGGAAAAGCTGAAAGAAGAAGAAGAAGAAGTTGGATAGGTTAGAACACATCTGAGCAACCATGGGTTCCAGATTGTGTAGAATGCTCTGTATTTGTGAAAGATTTTGCCCACTGTTCCGCTGTTCCACATTGAACAGTGGTGGCTCCACTTTGCGATTTTTGAATGGCTCATGTACCGCAATTACAGCCAGTTGGCATCATGGTAAATGAGCCAATCAAGTAATTACTTCTGAAGAAAAGGGAGCCAATCAGGAGGCGCAAAATGCAATCTGAGCCAGTCACGTGCCGCTACCAATTTTCATGGCACTGCAATTCCTTTAAGCTGAGGAAGAGTCATTTGAACAGTAATTCGTGCTGACCATGGATAAGATGGCCAGGATACAGAGACTGGGCAAGGTGGCACTGGCAGAACAAAATTGCTGCAGGCATTGCAATTCGTCAGGTGCAGTGACTGTACACCAGACCACTAACAACCTGAGGAAAAAGGGCTTACAATAGGGCTGAGATTTGCTTTACTTGGGTCGGGATGGTCGTTGTGGCATTGCTGGTGCGCTGCTGATAGCTGTTGCTGCCTGGGAGCTATACCTCAGCCTTGGATTAATTTTTTTTAATTCCTGATTGCATCTGGGGGTTGTAGACTACTGGACTTGTGGAGCTGCAGCTGCTTTGTTTCCTTATTGGGCAATGGTAAGTGGCTGAATTTGTAGAATACAGGAGTGATTAAACATTGTCACATACAGAAGTAGGGTTCCAGAATTTTGCCTCATATTTTTGGTCTGTTGCACATAACATTTGTGTTTTTTGGCAAATTACTGAGGATTCAAGTCACCAGGATTGTCAAAGTCCAACACTTTTCCCTTTCCATAATACCCTTAATGTTGCAGGAGAATGATGATTTAAATTTAAATTTTTTATACTTACTTTCTCGTATTGCACCCCCAAATCAAGATTGGCTCATTAGTGCCAACCAATTATAATCTTGCTCTATGAACACATTTTCTGTGCTATCACCAGTTTTCTACTCAGTTGCCACTATTTGTGCAATACTTATAGGTTCATAGGTTCATACTAGGCTATCTGCCCTAGGGCATTTATAAGCCTAGCCAGAATGTGTTTGGCTTTTGCCACCCATTTTAAATGAAC